>NC_090398.1:73339758-73622258 GCF_036365525.1 Heterodontus francisci | reverse complement strand
ACACACACACATAGAAACACTCTCTCTCGCACACAAACACACACATACTCTCTGTCAGATACACAGACTGTCTCTCTCCCTCTCTCACACACTCTCTCTCGCACTCTCTCTCTCTCTCACAAACACACACACTCTCTCTCTCTCTCTCACTCTCGCACACACACACATATACAGACACACTCTTTGTCTCACACACACTCTCTCACTCCCTCTTTCAGATGCACATTCACTCTTTCACACGCACAAACGCTCTCTCTCTCACATACACACACACGCTCTCTCTGTCTCACAAACACATACTCTCCCTCACGCACATGCTCACTTTCTCTCTCACACACACACAGACACACACTCCCTCTCACACACACACACTCCCTCTCACACACACATGCTCTCTCACACACACATACACACCCTCTCTCACACACTCACACACAATCACACACTCTCTCACACACACACATTATCTCTTACACACACACACATGCTCTCTCACACACACATACACACCCTCTCTCACACACTCACACACAATCACACACTCTCTCACACACACACATTATCTCTTACACACACACACATGCTCTCCCAGACACGCAGGCACTCTCGCACACACATAGACACTCTCTCTCACGTACACTGTCTCACTCTCTGACAGACATATGCGCTCTCTCTCTCTAACACACACGCGCTTTCACTCACACACATGCATACACTCTCTCTCACAAACACATGCTGTCTCGCTCACACACAAACACAGACAAGGTCTCTCTCTGAGACACGCACACGCTCTCCCTCAGACACACACGCTCTCACACACACTCTCTCTCTCTCTCACATACACGCACACACGCTCTCTTTCTCTCCCTCTTTTTCTCTCACACGCACTCTCACTCTCTCTTTCACATACACTCGCTCAGACACACACACACATACAAACACACACTCTCTCCCTCTCACACACACACGCTGCCTCCTTATTTCACACACACACACGCTCTCTCTCTCACACACGCACACTCTCTCACACAACATTCTCTCTCACACACACACGATCTCTCTCGCACGGTCACAAACATACACACCCTCTCTCTCGCACAGTCACAAACATACACACCCTCTCTCACGCAATCACACATATACACACACTCTCTCTCTCACACACACACATAGAAACACTCTCTCTCACACACAAGCACACACATACTTTCTGTCAGACACACAAACTCTCTCTCTGTCTCACACACACAGAGAAATACAGACACACGCACCAAAACTATCGCTCTCTCTCATCACACGCAGGCACACATGCTCTCTCTCTCTCTCACTCTCTCACACACACATACGAACACTTTCTTTCCCACACACACACAGACACTCTCTCTCTCTCTCACACACACATTCTTTCACACACACACGTACACATACACACACTCTCACACACACACACACTCACATGCACACACACAGACACACATTCTCACACATACACTCTCTGTCTCAAACACACAAACTGTGTCTCGCTCTCACTCACACACACACGCACACACACACACATATGCACGCACTCTCTCACACATACAAACGCTCTCTCTCACACACACGCTCTATCAGACACATGCGCACACACTCGCTCACACACACACACACACGGACACACACACTCTCTCTCCCTCTCTCTCACACACACACGCTGTCTCCCTCTTTCCCACGCACACGCTCTCTCTCTCACGCACGCACTCTCTCTCAGACACATACAAGCTCCCTCTTACACACAACTCTCTCACACATACGCACACACACACTCTCCCTCAGACACACACACACACGCTCTCTCTCTCTCACACACACACACTCTCTCAGACGCATACAAGCTCCCTCTCTTACACACACACTCTCTTTCACACACATGCCCACTCTCTCACACACACGCTGTCCCTATGACAGACACGCATACAAACTCTCTCTCTCTCTCACTCTCTCTCACACACACACGCTCTCTCAGATACATACAAGATCCCTCTTACACAAACACACATCCACACGTATGCCCACACACACACTCTCCCTCAGACACACACACGCACACTGTCTCTCTCTCACACAAACACGCTCTCTCTCTCCATCACAGACACACATACAAACTCTCTCTCTCGCTCACACACTCACACACTCACTCTCGTTGACAAACACACACACACAACACATCCGCTCTCTCTCTCTCACACACACACACTCTCTCACACACAACCCTCTTTCTCTCTCTCTCTCTCTCTCTCTCTCTCTCAGACAGTCGCTTCCACACACAGATACACAAGCTATCTCTCACACACATACTCACACACTCTCTCACACACACAAAAACTCTCTCTCATACACACACGCTGTCTCACACATCGGCTTTCTCTCTCATGCACATGCACAGACACACGCAATCTTACATACACACACACTCGAACACACACACACACCCACACTCTTTCTCTCTCACACACACAATCTCTCAAACACACATAATCTCTCAGAAACATGCACACACAAGAACGCACGCTCCCTCTCATACACACTCTCTCTCTCTCTCTCTCTCTCTCTCTCTCTCTTTCACATACACACACGCTCTCTCTCAAACACACAGACTCTATCTCACACACACACACGATCTCTCACACACTGGCACACTGTCACTTACACACACTCGCACACACACAACCCTTCTCACACATACCCTCTCCCAAACAGACACTCTCTCACTTTCGCACACACACATACTCACACTCTTTCTCACAGACACACATACACACACGATCTCTCACACACACGCACACTGTCACTTACACACACACGCACACACACATGCTTTCTCTCTCTCATGCACACGCTCTCTCTCTCACTCACTCACACACATACACACACTCTCTCTCTCACACACACACTCTCTCTCTCTGAGACACGCACACGCACAAACGCTCACTCTCATCTACGCACACTGTCTCTCTTTCACACGCACACACGCTCTGTATCTCTCACACACACACACACGCGGGCTCTTATACACACACATACTTTGTCTGTCTTTCTCTCTCTCTCACAAACGCGCTCTCAAACACACACTCACTCTCTCTCTCTCTCTCTCTCACACACACACACACACACACACACACACACACACACACACACACACAAGCTCTCTCTCTAACCCACATACTCTATCTCAGGCACAAACAGGCAAACACACACAAGCACACACACACACAAACGCACACACTCACTCTCTCAAGCCCACACACACATTCACCCACACACACACACGCACGCTCCCTCTCAATCACACACACTCTCAGACATACATAGCCTCTCTCTCCCTCTCTCTCTCACACACACACACACACACACACACACACACACACACACGCTGTCTCTCACATACAAACACACACACACACAGACACGCACTCAAAATCTCAGACACACACACACTCTCTAACCCCCACACACAATATCTCAAACACACACACTCTCTCAGACATACACACAGACGAACACACGCTCACTCACATGCACACACACTGTCTCTCTCTCCCGTTCACACGCATACACGCTCTCTGTCACGCACACACACACTCTCTCTCAGACACACACTCTCTCAAACGCATGCGCTCTCTCTGACACAAACACACACACACATACACACATGCTCTCTCTCCCTCTCTCACACACACGCTGTCCTTCACACAAACTCACACATACACACACTGTCTCTCACACACTCACGCACATACACGCACTCTCTCTCGTACACATGCTCTCTCTGTCACTGACACACATACAAACTCTCTCTCACACAGACACACATACAAACACACAGACAGATACACTCTCTCTCTCTCTTTCTCTCTCCCACACACACACAAACTCTGCCTTTCACACATACACGTTCACGTGCACTCTCTCTCTCACGCACACACACTCTCTCTCACACACACAGACTATCTCTCTCGCACACACGCTACCTCTCTCTCTCACACACGCACACTATTTATCTCTTTCTCTCTCTCTCACACACACACAGTCTCTCACTCTCTCTCTCTCACACACTCACAAACACACACACACACACACTCACACCCTCACACACATACACACGCTCTGTCTCACACATAAGAGCTCTCTCTCTCACACATACACATACAAGCACTCTCTCTCTGACACACAGACACACACACGCGCTCCCTCACTCTCTCAAACGCACAGTTTCTCTCACACTATCTCTCTCACACAGATGCACACACACGGTCTCTCTCTCTCACACACACTGTCTCTCACTCATACATACAAGCGTGCTCTCTCAAAGACACACACACAAACACACTATCTCTCTCTCACACGCACACACATAAGCTCTCTCTTTCACACACGCACACACTCTCTCTCACACACACGCGCTCTCTCTCTCACACTCACACGCTCTCTCTCTCAAGTTCTTTCTTACACACGCACTCTTGCACACATACGCACACACACACACATACACAGACACACTCTCTGTCTCACACAGACTCTCTCACTCCCTCTTTCACATGCACATTCACTCTTTCACACACACAAACGCTCTCTCTCTCACACACACACGCACGATCTCTCTTACACACATGCTCTCTCACACGCAGGCACACACACACACACTGCTCTGACAAATAGACTCGCACTCTCTCTCATACGTATATGCTCTCCCTCTCTCACACACGCACACTCTCGCTCTCTCACACACACACATACACAAACTCTCTCCCACACACACAGACTCTCTATCAGACACACACATGCTCCCTATCACACACACTTTCACTTCCACACACACACTCTCTCTCTTTCACATACACAAACACACAGTCTCTCTCTCACACACACGCACACACTCACTCTCACGCAAACACACACGCTCTCTCTCTCACACCCTCATACACATACACACACTCTCGCACACTCACAGACTCTCTCATACAGACGCACGCTCTCTCTCAAACACAGACACACCCTCTCGCACACATACAAACTCCCTCAGGCATACACTCACTCTCACACATAGACATGCGCTCACCCTCTCACACACACGCGCGCTCTCACTCACACACACTCACACATATGCACACACACTCTCTCTCTCTCTCACACACATGCTCTCTCTCTCACACACGCGCTTTTTCACTCTCTCACACACAGACACACACAAACACACACACACACACACACTCTCTCTCTCTCTCTCTAACACACACACGCACTCTCCCACACATACACATACAAGCACTCTCTCTCTCAAACACACACACTCTCACCCACACACACACACTCACTCACTCTCTGTCACCCTCGCACATACACAACCTCTTCACGCACTCACTCTCTCTCACACGCACGCATGCCCTCTCGCACACACCCACTGTCTCAGACACACACACATGGTCTATCTCACACACCCACTCTCTCAGACACACACACTCTCTCTCTTACACACATGCTCTCTCACATGCATGCACACGCACACTCTGCTCTGACACAAACACACAGATTCTGGCACACACATGCTCACTCTCACACACACATACGCTCTCTCTCTCCCACAGACTCATGCACATACAGACTCTCTCTGACACACAGAGACTCTATCTCAGACTCACACACGCTCTTTCTCAGACACACACACGCTCTCTCTCAGACAAACACACCCACTCTCTCGCACATAGACACACAAACAGTCTCTCTACGCACACACATACACTCTCTCTCTCTCTCTTTCACACATACACAGTGTCTCTTTCACACACACAGACATGCACTCTCTCTCTGTCGAGCACACACTCTCTCACATGCGCACGCACATACACAGACACAGCTACACATACATGCTCTCTCTCACACACATACACGCTCTGTTTCTCGTCTCTCTGTCACACACCTACACGCACTCTTTCTCGTTCTCTCTGTCACACACACACACCCGCACACTCACATACATACACGCACTCTCTCACATACACTCACACACATACACACAATCTCTCTCAAACACGCAAGCTCCCTCTCTCACACACACATACAAACACACTCTCTCTCTCTCACACACATAAACACACACACACACACTCACACACATACACGCACTCTTTCTCACACACGCTCTCTCTCTCTCTCTCACACACACATACAAACACACTCTCTCTCTCACACACACAAACACACACAGACACTCACACACACACACGCACTCTCTCTCACACACTCACACACAGACACACAATCTCTCTCACACGCGCAAGCTCTCTCTCTCACACACATACAAACACACTCTCTCTCTCAGACACATGCACGCTCTCTCTTACACATATGCCGTCTCACACGCATGCACAAGCATACTCTGCTCTGACACACACACTCATACTCTCTCACGCACATGCTCTCTCTCACTCACAAACTCTCTCTCTCTCTCTCTCTCTCTCACACACATCCACACTCTCTCTCTCTCACACACACATACACACTCTCTCAGACACACACATGCTCTCTATCACACACACACTTTCACTTCCACACACACGCTCTCGCACTCTCACACACATGCTCTTTCACACTCACGCACACACACACGTTCTCTCCCTCACACTCTCATGCACAGACACACTCTCTTTCACATACACACAGACTCTCTCATATATCACGCACAGACACAGTCTCTCTTTCACGCACTCACATACACATACATACACACACACTCATTCTCGCACACACATGCTCACTCACACACACACATGCTCTCTCTCTTTTTCACACACACAGACATACACACGCGCACATACACACACACACACACACACACACTGTCGCTCAAAGAGACGTGCGCTCTCTCACAAATACACACACTCTCTCTCGCACACACACTCTCACACTCTCATACACATACACACACACGCACACACGCATGCATGCACACTGTCTGTCTCTCACACACACACACTCACTCTCTCACACACACTCTCTCTCTCGCTCAGACACACACACACTCCCAAACACACACATATACAAACACGCTCTCTCTCAGACACACACATGCTCTCTTTCTCGCTCTCTCTGTCACGCACACACACACACATACACACATACTCACACACATACACACAATCTCTCTCAAACACACATGATAACACACTCTCTCTCACAAACGCGCGCACACACGCACACTCACACGCATACACACAATCTCTCTCACACACGTAAGCTCTGTCTCTCACACACACGTACAAACACTCTCTCTCTCTCACACATTGACACACACACACATGCGCACACACACATGCTCTCTTTCTCCCTCTCTCTCACACATACATGCTCTCGCTCTCACACCCACATGCTCTCTCTCTCACGCAGACACATGATCTCTCTCTCTGACACATACACACACACATGCTCTCTCTCTCTCACACACAAGCACACACTCTCTCTTTCATGCATACAGACATACACGCTCTCTCTCTCTCTCTCCCTCTCTCTCTCTCCCTCTCTCTCTCTCCCTCCTTCTCTTTGTCTCTCTCTCTCTCTCTCTCTCTCTCTCTCACACACACACACACACACACACACACACACACACACACACACACACACACACACACACACACACACACACACACACACGCTATCTGATCATGCCACAGGCATTGGAACAGAATCTCTCATTCTGTTCAACATTTAACTTTCTACGCAACAGGAAAGTACTGCAGATGCTGGAAATCTGAAATAAAAACAGAAAATGCTGTAAATATTCAGCATGTCTGGCAGCATTTGTTCAGAGAGAAACAGAGTTTAATGTTTCAGTTCGGTGAGTCTTCATCAGAACTGGGAGAGATTAGAGATGGAGCAGATTTTAAAGCAGACGGGGAAAGGAGGGAGAGGGAGTCTTATGATCAACATTCAGTTTAACAATTTCAATATCATCCTTTTATTATTTAATCTCTCCTGTCTTCCACTGTATCACAGATATTCCCATTTGTTCATTCAGGTCCATTCATTCAGTAGATCATTGGATACAGGAATACATTTATAAATCTCAATCAGTCCTCAATCAAACTGGTAACTTTGCTTCAGTCCGATGTCTAATTTCTCTGTTTATTTCCCTTCCTCACAGTTAACTTGCTGACGATTGGGATCCTGTCTCGGGGAAAGTGCGGTCTCTCTAAATGTGTCACTCGGTACCTGGTGGCCATGTCAGCGGCGGATCTACTGGTCATTATCCTGGACCTGATATTCAGACACATTCCCACTGTTTATTGGGAACAGTTTCTGTTCCTGTATTACATCCCCGTGTGTAATATCCACGCTGTCCTGCTTTACACAGTCACAGACTGTTCTGTCTGGTTCACCGTCACTTTTACCTTTGATCGATTTGTGGCCATTTGTTGCCAGAAGCTGAAAAGTAAATATTGCAGTGAGAAAACGTCGGCTGTGGTTGTGGGAACAGTGAGTGTGCTGAGCTGTTTAAAGAACATCTTCTGGTATTTCATGTTAACAGGTTGGTATACGCTGGTGAACAATCCCTTGTTTTGTTCAGTAACATGGGATGTTCAATATTCTCGTGTCTGGATAACAATCCAGTTCCTCCACAATATTCTAACGCCGGGGCTCCCATTTGTGCTGATTCTGATGCTCAACGCTCTCACCGTCAGACACATTTTAGTAAGCAGCAGAGGACGCAGGAGTCTCCGGGCTCACAGCAGTGGAGAGAGTCGCAGAGACCCCGAGATGGAGAGTCGAAGGAAATCCATCATTTTACTGTTAGTTATCTCGGGGAATTTCATCCTGTTGTGGGCGATGTTAATGGTGTATATGATATGGTGGCAGATGTGGTGGTTGGGGTATCATTCTGTTTCTCTCCCTCTGTTTCTGCAGGAATTGGCCCTCATGCTCCAGCTCCTGAGTTGCTGCACAAACACTGCGATTTACGCCGTGACCCAGACTCAGTTCAGAGAGCAGTTGAAGAATGTGCTGAAATATCCCTTTACGACAATTGTTAAATTCAGCCTGTCACCATGGAGACAGAGCGGGGGTGTGGTCTGTTTCCAGGGTGACGGCTGAGTGGGGGCGGGGCCTGTCTCCCCTGTGACAGGAGTGGGGCGGGGCCTTTTTTCAGGGTGGCGGAAGAGTGGGGGCGGGGCCTGTCACCCCGTGACAGAGGGGTGGGGGCGGAGCCTGTTTTCCCGGTGACGGAGGAGTGGGACGGGACCTGGTTCCAATTGCTGGGGGAATGGGAGCATTGTTTTTTCCAGGGAGACGGGGATTGGAGGCGGGGTCTGTTTCCAGGATGACGGTGATTAGAGGCGGGGTCTGCTTCCAGGGTGACGGGGAGTGGGGGTGGGGTCTGTTTCCAGGGTGACGGGGAGTGGGGGCGGGGTCTGTTTCCAGGGTGATGGAGAGTGGGGGCGGGGTCTGTTTCGCTGGTGACTGGAAGCTGCAGTCAGAATCTTTCTGAATCTTTTATACTATTTATAATGCCTTTACAATAAAAAGAATCCTGATAATTATTTGTAATCCTTTATAATCACTTGTAAACATTTACAGACGTTTATAAACTGTTTATAATCCTTCATGATGGTCCATGATTTATTATCATTTATGATCCTTTATTTTCATTCATAAACTGTTACATTCACTGTCGTGGAAGAAAACATTGAAAATGATCGCCATGGATTACTCTCACTTCAAACAGACCACAGTGCATATCATTTAAAATGAACACAGCAGAAGTCGCTAAAAATGGTCGCAGTGCAGAAGACATCAAACAGACGGACGGAATGTCATTTAAAATGGCATTTTTAATAGCAGTTTGAATGGTACTGAGTCCCAAAGGCGCACCAGGAAAGAGCCAATTCAATCAAGGTTTCCATTAACAACAGCTGAAGTGATACTGAACCACAATCACACACCAGGAAAGAGCTAATGCAATCTAAGCCTCCATTAATAACAGCTAGAGTGGCACTGAGTCCCTCTCACAAAGCAGGAAAGAGCCAATTATATCCAGGCCTCTATTAATACCAGTTGGCGTGATAGTGAACCTACTCATACACCAGGAAGGAGCCAATTCAAAATAGGCCTACATTAATAACAGTTTGAAGGGTACTGAGTACGACTGACACACCAGAAAAGAGCCAATTCAATCCAGGCCTCTATTAATACGATCTGGACTGGTACTGAGTCCGACTCAGGCACCAGGAAAGAGCCAATTCAATCCAGGCCCCGATTAATACCAGTTGGAGTGGTACTGAACCCCACTCACACACCACGACAGTGCCAATTCAAACCAGTTTTCTATTAATACCAGCTGGAGTGGCACTGACCCCACTCACACACCAGTAAAGAGCCAATTCAAAATAGAGCTCCACTAATAACAGATTGAATGGTACTGGGTACTACTGACGCACCAGGAAAGAGCCAATTCTATCCAGGCCTCTATTAATACCAGGTGGAGGGGTCCCACTCACGCACCAGCAAAGAGCCAAATCTACCCAGGGTCTATTAATACCAGCTGGAGTTTTGCTGAACCCCACTCACACACCAGGAAAGAGCCAATTCAAAGTAGGCCTCCATTAATAACAGTTTGAATGGTACTTAGTCCCACTGAAACACCGGGAAAGAGTCAATTTAATCTAGGCCTCTATTGATACCAGCTGGAGTGATACTGAGTCCCACTCACACATCAGGAAATTGCGAATTCTATCCAGGCCTCCATTAATGACAGCTATATTGGTACTGAGTCCAACTCACACACCAGGAAAGAGCCAATTCTATCCAGGCCTCTATTAATACCAGCTGGAGTGGTACTGAACCACACTCACACACCAGAAAAGAGCCAATTCAATATATGCCTCTATTAATAACAGTGTGAATGGTACTTAGTCCCACTGAAACAACAGGAAAGAGCCAATTCAATTCAGGGCTCTACGAATACCAGCTGGAGTGGTACTGAGTCCCACTCACACAACAGGAAAGAGCCAATATAATCCAGGAATCTATTAATAAATGCTGAAGTGGTACTGTGTATCACTCCCAAACCAGAAAAGAGCCAATTCAGTACAGGCCTATATTAATACCAGCTGGAGTGGTACTGACCCCCATGCACACACGAGCAAAGAGCCAATTCCATCCTGGCCTCTATTACTACCAGTTGGAGTGGTACTGAGTCCCACTCACACACTAGGAAATAGCCAATTCAATGCAGGTCCCTATTAAAACCAGCTGGAGTTGTACCGAGTCCCATTCACACACCAGGAAAAAGCCAATACCATCCAGGCCTCTATTAATGCCAGCGAGAGTGGTTCTGAACCACATTCACACACCAGGAAAGAGCCAATAACAATAGGCCTCCATTAATGACAGTTTGAATGGTACTGAGTCCCACTCAGACACCAGGAAACATCCTATTCAATCCAGGCCTCTAATGATACCGGCTGGAGTGGTACTGTTCCCCATTCACAAACCAGCAAAGAACCAATTCAATCCAGGCCTCTATTAATGCCAGCTGCATTGGGACTGAGCACCACTGACTCAATGGGAAAGAGCCAATTCAATCCAGGCTCCAATTCATACCAGCTGGAGGTGGCACTGAATCCCACTCACACACTGGGAAAGAGCCAATTCAATTAAGGCCTCTATTAATAGCAGTTGGAGTGGGACTTAGTCCCACTCACACGTCAGAAAATAGCCAATTCAATCCAGGCCTTTATTAATACAAGCTGGAGTGGTACTGAGTCCCACTCGCACACCAGGGAAGAGCCAATTAAATGCAGACCACTTTTAAAGTTAGGAGTCGCCCTTTAAGGACAGAGATAAGGAGATTTTTTATCTCTCAGAGTGTGACGCCACTTTGGAATTTTCTGCCTTCGAAGGTGGTGGGTGTGACGTCATTGGATATGTTTAATGCAGAGGTAGATAGTTTTTTGTTCGGCAAGGGACTAAAAGCGGTATCGGGGTAGATGGTAGCGTGGAATTTGATACTGAACCAGTTCAACCATGATCTTACTGAATGGCAGAGCAGGGTTCAGGGGACGAATGGCCTAAACCGCTCCTAATTCATATAAACTGCGATATATATTTTTAGTCAGATTGGTGTCTGTCTGCTAAAGGGGTGGATGGACTGCTGATCAAGCAGGCTTTACTGTCCTTGATGGCGTCGATATCCCTGAGTGCTGTGTGGAGCTACACTCATCCTGGCAAGTGTAAAGTAGTCCATCACATTCCTGACATGTTGCAGTCTGAAGATGAATTATGCGCCACAAAATTCACAGCCTATGACCGACTCTTATAGGTGCAGTATTTTGAAATGGCTGGTCCACTTTAGCATATGGTGAATGGTAACGCCCAGCATGCTGACAGTGAGGCATTCATCGATGGTTAGATTACCTCTTGCTGCAGATGGTCGTTGTCTGCCAATAGTTTGGGGCGAAAAGTACTTGCCACTTAGCCGAATACTGCATGTTGTCCAGGTCTGATGTATGTGGACACTGATAGCTTCAGTATCTGACGAGTTGCAAATGGTACTGAACATTGCACTATTATCAGAGAACATGCTCATTTCTGAACTTATGCTGGAGGGAAGGTCATTTATGATGCAGCTGAAGCTGGTTGGGCCTAAGACACTACCCTGATGAAATCCTGCAATAATACCCAGAGCTTAGATGTTTGGCCTCCATCAACAACTGCGGTACATCCGGGAGGGGGAGAGTTACCTGGACGTTTTGTTTCAGGAGGCAGTCACACCTGGTAGATTAAGTAATTCAAATTCAGTTAGTGATCAGGGACAACAGGGTGTGATTGTAAGTGAGGCAGGTAGGGGATCCTGAGTTCAGGAGTGGAGGAGCCTCAGCCTTTGACCTTATCCAACACGTACGAGATACGTGCTCCCTGTGTGGATGAGGAAAAGGGCTGAGGGGAGGATGAGCCAACTGACCATGGCACCATAGTGCAGAAGACCATTCAAGAGGGGGGAGCAAAAAGACAAGTGGTAGTTATAGGGGATTCTATAATGAGTGGGATAGATAGTATCCTTTGCAAGCTGGATCGGGAGTCCCGCATGGTGTGTTGCTTGCCCGGTGCCAGGGTGCAGGACATCTCTGACTGGCTTGAAAGGATATTGGAGCGGGAGGGGGAGGATCCCGTTGTTGTGGTCCACGTTGGGACTAACAACATAGGCAAGGCTAGGATGGAGGACCTGTTTGGGGATTATAAAGCACGAGGAACGAAATTAAGGAACAGGTCCTCGAGGGGCATAATCTCCGGATTACTGCCCGAGCCATGTGCAAATTGGCTTAGGGATAAGAATATTAGGGACGTAAACACGTGGCTAAGGGAGTGGTGTTGGAAAGAGGGGTTCCATTTCATAGGGCATTGGCATCAGTTTTGGAACCGGGGGGATCTGTACCGATGGGACGGTCTCCACCTGAACCGATCTGGAACCAGTGTTCGAGCGAAACGGATACATATGGTGGTCTCTGGACTTCAAACTAGTGACTCGGGGGGAAGGGAAATGGAAAACGACAGGGAGTATGATGGTAAATAAAAAGGTAAGCAGCAGGTTAACATGTGTGCAGGAGGGTTGAAGTTCAAGGCAGACTATGAAAGAAGCAGAAAAGAAGGATAACTCAGGAGTTATTATTAGAGATGTTGGGAATCATGAGGGTAAGAAAGCTAGCATAAAGGCACTTTACCTGAATGCTCATTGCATTCGTAACAAGGTTGATGAGTTAACAGCACAAATCATCGCGAATGAATATGATTTGGTAGCCATTACGGAGACATGGTTACAGGTTGGTCACGACTGGGAGTTAAATATCCAGGGGTACCAGACTATTCGGAAGGACAGACAGGAAGGTAAGGGAGGTGGTGTAGCTCTGATATTCAAGAACGACATCAGGGCGGTGCTGAGAGATGATATAGGTTCTATGGAGAATGAGGTTGAATCCATTTGGGTGGAAATTAGAAACTCTAAGAAGAAAAAGTCATTGATAGGCCTTGTCTATAGGGAACCAAGTAATAACATCATATTGGGGCGGGCAATAAACAAAGAAATAACTAATGCTTGTAAAAATGGTACGGCAATTATCATGGGGGATTTTAATCTACATGTAGATTGGTCGAAAAAGCTCAGTCAGTGTCTCCTTGGAGAGGAGTTCATTGAGTGTATCCGTGATAGTTTTCTTGAACAGTATGTAAAGGAACCGACGAGAGAGCAAGCTATCCTAGATCTAGTCCTCTGTAATGAGACAGGAATAATTAATGACCTCATAGTTAGGGATCCTCTTGGAAGGAGTGATCACAGTATGGTTGAATTTAGAATACAGATGGAGAGTCTGAAGATAAAATCCAATACCAGGATCCTGCGCTTGAACAAGATGGACTACAATAGAATGAGGGAGGACTTGACTAAAGTAGACTGGAAACAAAGATTTTATGGTGGGACAGTTGACGAGCAGTGGAGGACCTTCAAAGCAATTTTTCAAAGTGCTCAGCAAAAGAATATTCCAGTGAAAAGGAAGGTCTCTAAGAAAAGGGGTAATCTGCCATGGGTGTCGAAGGAAATAAGGGAGGCTATCAAATTGAAAGAGAAGGCATACAAAGTGGCCAAAAGCAGCATGAAACTAGAAGATTGGGAAATCTTTAAAGGTCAACAGAAAGCCACAAAAAGAGCTATAAAGACAAGTAAGATAGAACATGAGAAAAAAAACTAGCACAGAATATAAAGACAGATAGCAAAAGTTTCTATAAATATATAAAACGAAAAAGAGTCGCTAAAGTAAACGTTGGTCCTTTAGAGGATGAGAAGGGGAATTTAGTTATGGTATCGGTCTTCACAGTGGAGGACATTAATAACATGCCAGTAATTGACAAAGAGACGAACGTAGGTGAGGACCTGGAAACAATCATTATTACGGAAGAGGTAGTGTTGGGCAAGCTATTGGAACTAAGGATTGATAAGTCTCCTGGCCCTGATGGAATGCATCCCAGGGTACTAAAAGTGATGGCGGGAGAAATAGCAGGTGCACTGGCGGTAATTTTCCAAAATTCGCTGGGCTCTGGGGTAGTTCCAACAGATTGAAAAACAGCAGATGTGACGCCACTGCTTAAAATGGGATGTGGACAAAAGATGGGGAATTATAGACCGGTTAGCTTAACCTCTGTAGTGGGGAAGAAGCTTGAGTCTATTATCAAGGAAGAAATAGCAGGGCATCTCGATATAAATTGTCCCGTTGGGCAGACGCAGCTTGGGTTCATGAAGGGTAGGTCATGCTTGACAAATCTTTTGGAATTCTATGATGACATCACGAGCAAGGTGGACAATGGGGACCCAGTGGATGTGATGTACCTAGATTTCCAAAAGGCCTTCGACAAGGTGCCGCACAAGAAGCTGCTGCGTAAGATAAGGATGCATGGCGTTAGAGTTAAAGTATTAGCATGGATAAAGGATTGGTTGACGAACAGGAAGCAGAAAGTTGGGATAAATGAGTGCTATTCTGGTTGGCAATCAGTCACTAGTGGTGTGCCTCAGGGATCGGTGTTGGGACCGCAATTATTTACAATTTATATAGATGATCTGGAGTTGGGGACCACATGTTGGTTGTCAAAGTTTGCAGATGACACTAAGATGAGTGGCAGAGCAAAGTGTGCAGATGACTGTGAAACTTTGCAGAGGAACATAGATACATTGAGTGAGTGGGCAAAGGTCTGGCAGATGGAATACAATGTTAATAAATGTGAAGTCATTTATTTATGATTAGATTAGAGATACAGCACTGAAACAGGCCCTTCGGCCCACCAGGTCTGTGCCGACAATCAACCACCCATTTATACTAATCCTACATTAATCCCATATTCCTACCAAACATCCCCACCTGTCCCTGTATTTCCCTACCACCTACCTATACTAGTGACAATTTATAATGACCAATTTACCGATCAACCTGCAAGTCTTTTGGCTTGTGGGAGGAAACCGGAGCACCCGGAGAAAACCCACGCAGACACAGGGAGAACTTGCAAACTCCACACAGGCAGTACCCAGAATCGAACCCGGGTCCCTGGAGCTGTGAGGCTGCGGTGCTATCCACTGCGCCACTATTTAGGTAGGAGTAACAGTAAAAAGGATTATTACTTGAATGGTAAAAAGTTGCAGCATGCTGCTATGCAGAGGGACCTGGGTGTCCTTGTGCATGAATCGCAGAAGTTTGGGCTGCAGGTACAGCAAGTAATCAGGAAGGCAAGTGGAATTTTGTCCTTCACTGCTAAAGGTATTGAGTTTAAAAGCAGAGAGGTTATGTTGCAGCTGTATAAGGTACTGGTGAGGCCGCATCTGGAGTACTGTGTGCAGGTTTGGTCTCCTTACTTGAGAAAGGATATACTGGCACTGGAGAGGGTGCAGAGGAGGTTCACTAGGTTGATTCCAGAGTTGAGGGTGTTGCCTTATGAGGACTAACTGAGTAGATTGGGATTATACTCAATGGAATTCAGAGGAATGATGGGGGATCTTAAAGAAACATATAAAATTATGAATGGAATAGATAAGATACAATTAGAGAGGATATTTCCACTGACAGGTGAAGCTAGGACAAGATGGCACAGCCTCAAGATTAGAGGGAGCAGATTTAGGACTGAATTAAGAAGGAACTTCTTCACCCAGAGGGTTCTTAATCTCTGGAATTCCTTGCGCAGTGAAGTAGTTGGCGCTTTTTCAGTAAACGTTTTTAAAGCTAAGGTAGATATATTTTTGAACAATAAAGGAATTAAGGAATACGGTGAGAGCACGGGTAAGTGGATCTGAGTCCACGAAAAGATCAGCCATTATCATATTGAATGGCGGAGCAGGCTCGAGGGGCCGGATGGCCTACTCCTGCTGCTAGTTCTTATGATCTTATTATGATAATTGTTAAATTAGATGTCATCACTGATACAAAGGGGATAATATACCAGTAAGCTGTTAAATTAGATGTCATCACTACTACACAGAGGATAATATTCCGGTTAATTGTTAAGTTAGATGTCATCACTCATCCACAGGGAATATATTCTAGTTAATTGTTAAATTAGATGTCATCACTAATACAAATGGGATAATATACCAGTTAATGGTTAAATTAAACGTCATCACTGCTGCAAAGGGGATAATATTCTGGTTAATTGTTAAATTAGATGTCATCACTAATAAACAGGGGCAATCTGGTTAATTGTTAAATTGGATGCCATCACTAATATTCAGGGGATAATATTCTAGTTAATTGTTAAATTAGATGTCATCACTAATACACAGGGGATAATATTCCAGTTAATTGTTAAATTAGATGTCATCACTAATACACAGGTGATAATATTCCAGTTAATTGTTACATTAGATGTCGTCACTAATACAAAGGGGATAATATTCCAGTTAATTGTTAAATTAGATGTCATCACTAATAGTGTCTGTCAGTGCACCATTTTCCCACACTCTCTTGGCCAGTCTGGACAGAGCAGTGGAAGACTTTCCCATGCGCTTGTTGATTTCTGCATCCAGAGACAGGTTAGAATTAACGAGATAATATTCCAGCTACTTGTTAAATTAGACGTCATCACTACTACACATGGGATAATATTCCGGTATATTGTTAAATTAGATTTCAACACTAATGCACAGTATATAATATTCTGGTTAATTCTTAAATTAGATGTCATCACTAAGACACAGTGTATAACATTCTGGTTAATTGTTAAATTAGGTTTCATCACTAATACACAGTGTATAATCAGGTTAATTGTTTAATTAGATGTCATTACTAATACACAGTGTGCAATATTCCGGTTAATTGTTTAATTGGATGACATCACTAATACACAGGAGTAATATTCTGGTTAATTGTTGCATTAGATATGATCACCAATACACAAGGTATAGTATTCTGGTTAATTGTTAAATTAGATAAGATCACTAATACACAGGGTATATCTTCTTATTTGACCTCCTTATCTGGAGAGACAATGAATAAGTGCCTGGATGTGGTCAGTGGTTTGTGAAGCAGCGGCTGGAGAGGCTATAAAGGCCAATTCTAGACTGACAGACTCTTCCACAGGTGCTGCAGAGAAATTTGTTTGTCGGGGCTGTTACACTGTTGGCTCTCTCCTTGCACCTCTGTCTTTTTTCCTGCCAACTACTAAGTCTCTTCGACTCGGCACACTTTAGCCCTGTCTTTATGGCTTCCCGCCAGCTCTGGCGAATGCTGGCAACTGACTCCCACGACTTGTGATCAATGTCACACGATTTCATGTCGCGTTTGCAGATGTCTTTGAAGCAGAGACATGGACGGCCGGTGGGCTGATACAAGTGGCGAGCTCGCTGTACAATGTGTCTTTGGGGATCCTGCCATCTTCCATGCAGCTCACATGGCCAAGCCATCTCAAGCGCTGCTGACTCAGTAGTGTGTATAAGCTGGGGATGTTGGGCCGCCTCGAGGACTTCTATGTTGGAGATACGGTCCTGCCACCTGATGCCAAGTATTCTCCGAAGGCAACGAAGTGGAATGTATTGAGCCGTCTCTCTTGGCTGATATACGTTATCCACGCCTCGCTGCCAATGAGCAAGGTAATGCGGACATAGGCCTGATACACTCAGACTTTTGTGTTCCGTGTCAGTGCGCCATTTTCCCACACTCTCTTGGCCAGTCTGGACATTGCAGTGGAAGCCTTTCCCATGCGCTTGTTGATTTCTGCATCTAGAGACAAGTTACTGATGATAGTTGAGCCTAGATAGGTGAGCTCTTGAACCACTTCCAGAGCGTGGTCGCCAATATTGATGGATGGAGCATTTCTGACGTCCTGCCCCATGGTGTTCGTTTTCTTGAGGCTGATGGTTAGGCCAAATTCATCGCAGGCAGCCGCAAACCTGTCGATGAGACTCTGCATGCACTCTTCAGTGTGAGATCTGAAAGCAGCATCGTCAGCAAAGAGGAGTTCCCTGATGAGGACTTTCCGTACTTTAGACTGCGCTCTTAGACGGGCAAGGTTGAACAACCTGCCCCCGATCCTGTGTGGCGGAAACTTTCTTCTTCAGAGGAGTTGAACGCATGTGAAAGCAGCAGTGAGAAGAATATCCCAAAAAGTGTGGGTGCGAGAACACAGCCCTGTTTCACGACACTCAGGAAAGGAAAGGACTCTGATGAGAAGCCACCATGTTGAATTGTGCCTTTCATATTGTCATGGAATGAGGTGATGATACTTAGTAGCTTTGGTGTGCATCCAATCTTTTCTAGTTGTCTGAAGAGACCACGTCTGCTGACGAGGTCAAAGGCTTTGGTGAGATCAATGAAAGCAATGTAGAGGGGCATCTGTTGTTCGCAGAATTTCTCCTGTATCTGACGAAGGGAGAACCGCATGTCAACGGTCGATCTCTCTGCACAAAAGCCATATTGTGCCTCAGGGTAGACACGCTCTGCCAACTTCTGGAGCCTGTAAAGAGCGAATCGAGCAAAGTCCTTCCCTACTATGCTGAGCAGGGAGATTCCACGGTAGTATTTGCGGTCACCGCGGTCACCTTTGTTTTTATAGAGGGTGATGATACTGGCATCGCGCATGTCCTGGGGTACTGCTCCCTCGTCCCAGCACAGGCACAGCAGTTCATGTAGTGCTGAGAGTATAGCAGGCTTGGCACTCGATATTATTTCAGGGGTAATGCTGTCCTTCCCAGGGGCTTTTCCACTGGCTAGAGAATCAATGGCATCACTGAGTTCCGGTTTGGTTGGCTGCATGACCAGCTCATCCATGACTGTGGATAATATTCCGGTTAATTGTTAAATTAGATGTCGTCACTTATACAAAGGTAATAATATGCCAGTTAAATGTTAAATTAGATATAATCACTACTACACAGGGGATAATATTCTGGTTAATTGTTAAATTAGATGTCATCACTAATACACAGGTGATAATATTCCAGTTAATTGTTAAATTAGATGTCATCACTACTACACAGGGGATAATATTCTGGTTAATTGTTAAATTAGATGTCATCACTAATACACAGGTGATAATATTCCAGTTCATTGTTAAATTAGATATCATCACTAATACACAGGGGATAATATTCCAGTTAATTGTTAAATTAGATGTCATCACTAATACACAGGGGATAATATTCCAGTTAATTGTTAAATTAGATGTCATCACTACTACACAGGGGTTAATATTCTGGTTAATTGTTAAATTGGACGTCATCACTAAGACACAATGTATAAATTTCTGAGTAATTGTTAAATTAGATGTCATCACTAATACACAGTGTATAATATTCCAGTTAATTGTTAAATTAGATGTCATTAATACACAAGATATAGTATTCTGGTTAATTGTCAAATTAGATGTCATCACTAATTCAAAGTGTATAATATTCTGGTTAATTGTTAAATTAGATAAGATCACTAATACACAGGGTATGTCTTCTTATTTGGCCTCCTTATCTAGAGAGACAATGAATAAGTGCCTGGATGTGGTCAGTGGTTTGTGAAGCAGCGCCTGGATTGGCTATAAAGGCCAATTCTAGACTGACAGACTCTCCCACAGGTGCTGCAGAGAAATTTGTTTGTCGGGACTGTTACACAGTTGGCTCTCCCCCTGCACCTCTGTCTTTTTTCCTGCCAACTACTAAGTCTCTTCGACTTGGCACACTTGAGCCCTGCCTTTAACGCTTCCCGCCAGCTCTGGCGAATGCTGGCAACTGACTACCACGACTTGTGATCAATGTCACATGATTTCATGTCGCGTTTGCAGATGTCTTTAAAGCGGAGACATGGACGGTCGGTGGGTCTGATACCAGTGGCGAGCTCGCTGTACAATGTGTCTTTGGGGATCCTGCCATCTTCCATGCAGCTCACATGGCCAAGCCATCTCAAGCGCCGCTGACTCAGTAGTGTGTATAAGCTGGGGATGTTGGCCGCCTCGAGGACTTCTGTGTTGGAGATACGGTCCTGCCACCTGATGCCAAGTATTCACCGGAGGTAGCGAAGTGGAATGTATTGAGCCGTCTCTCTTGGCTGATATATGTTGTCCACGCCTCGCTGCCATCGAGCAAGGTACTGAGGACACAGGCCTGATACACTCAGACTTGTGTGTTCCGTGTCAGTGCTCCATTTTCCCACACTCTCTTGGCCAGTCTGGACATTGCAGTGGAAGCCTTTCCAATGCGCATGTTGATTTCTGCATCTAGAGACAAGTTACTGATGATAGTTGAGCCTAGATAGGTGAGCTCTTGAACCACTTCCAGAGCGTGGTCGCCAATATTGATGGATGGAGCATTTCTGACGTCCTGCCCCATGATGTTCGTTCTCTTGAAGCTGATGGTTAGGCCAAATTCATTGCAGGCAGCTGCAAACCTGTCGATGAGACTCTGCATGCACTCTTCAGTGTGAGATCTTAAAGCAGCATCGTCAGCAAAGAGGAGTTCTCTGATGAGGACTTTCCGTACTTTGGACTGCGCTCTGAGACGGGCAAGGTTGAACAGCCTGCCCCCGATCCTGTGTGGTGGAAAATTCCTTCTTCAGAGGAGTTGAACGCATGTGAAAGCAGCAGGGAGAAGAATATCCCAAAAAGTGTGGGTGCGAGAACACAGCCCTGTTTCACGCCACTCAGGAAAGGAAAGGACTCTGATGAGAAGCCACCATGTTGAATTGTGCCTTTCATATTGTCATGGAATGAGGTGATGATACTTAGTAGCTTTGGTGTGCATCCAATCTTTTCTAGTTGTCTGAAGAGACCACGTCTGCTGACGAGGTCAAAGGCTTTGGTGAGATCAATGAAAGCAATGTAGAGGGGCATTTGTTGTTCGCGGAATTTCTCCTGTATCTGACGAAGGGAGAACCGCATGTCAACGGTCGATCTCTCTGCACGAAAGCCATATTGTGCCTCAGGGTAGACGCGCTCTGCCAACTTCTGGAGCCTGTAAAGAGCGAATCGAGCAAAGTCCTTCCCTACTATGCTGAGCAGGGAGATTCCACGGTAGTATTTGCGGTCACCGTGGTCACCTTTGTTTTTATAGAGGGTGATGATATTGGCATCGTGCATTTCCTGGGGTACTGCTCCCTCGTCCCAGCACAGGCACAGCAGTTCATGTAGTGCTGAGAGTATAGCAGGCTTGGCACTCGAAATTATTTCAGGGGTAATGCTGTCCTTCCCAAGGGCGTTTCCACTGGCTAGAGAATCAATGGCATCACTGAGTTCCGGTTTGGTTGGCTGCATGACCAGCTCATCCATGACTGTGGATAATATTCCGGTTAATTGTTAATTTAGATGTCATCACTTGTACAAAGGTAATAATACGCCAGTTAAATGTTAAATTAGATGTTATCACTAATACACAGGGGATAATATTCTGGTTAATTGTTAAATTAGATGTCATCACTAATACACAGGGGAGAATATTCTGGTTAATTGTTAAATTAGATGTCATCACTACTACACAGGGGAAAATATTCTGGTTAATTGTTAAATTGGACGTCATCACTAATAGACAATGTATAAATTACTGATTAATTGTTAAATTAGATGTCATCACCAATACACAGGGTATAATATTCCAGTTAATTGTTAAATTACATGTCATCAAAAATAATCTGGGTATTATCTGGTTAATTGTTTAATAAGATGTCATCACTCATATTTTCTTTCTTTTGGGCCTCCTTATCTCGAGAGACAATGGATACGCGCACTAATACACAGGGATGAAAACACTGGTTAATTGTTAAATTAGATGTCATCACTAATACACAGTGTATAATATTCTGGTTAATTGTTAAATTAGATGTCAAAACAGGACACAGGGAATAATATTCTGGTTAATTGTTAAATTAGATATCATCACAAATACACAGGGTATAATACTCTGGTTAATTGTTAATTTAGATGTCATCTCTAATACACAGTGTATAATATTACGTTTAATTGTTACATTATATATGATCACCAATAGACAGGGTATAATATTCCGTTTCATTGTAAATAGATGTCATCACTAACACACAGTGTATAATCTGGTTGATTGTTTAATTAGATGTCATCACTAATAAACAGCGTACAATATTCTGGTTAAGTGTTAAATTAGATGTCATCAGTAATACACTGGATGATATTCTGGTGAATTGTTTAATTAGATGTCATCACTAATACACAGGCGATAATATTCCGGTTAATTGCCTAATTAGATGTCATGACTAATATACAGGGTATAATATTCCGGTTAATTGTTAAATTAGATGTCATCACTAATACACAGGCGATAATATTCCGGTTAATTGCCTAATTAGATGTCATGACTAATATACAGGGTATAATATTCCGGTTAATTGTTAAATTAGATGTCATCACTAATACACAGAGGATAATATTGCAGTTAATTGCTAAATTAGATGTCATCACTAATACACAGGGGATAATATTACAGTTAATTGCTAAATTAGATGTCATCACTAATACACAGGTGATAATATTCCAGTTAATTGCTAAATTAGATGTCATCACTAATACACAGGTGATAATATTCCAGTTAATTGTTAAATTAGATGTCATCACTAATACACAGGTGATAATATTCCAGTTAATTGTTAAATTAGATATCATCACTTATACACAGGGGATAATAATCCTGTTTATTGTTAAATTAGTTGTCGTCATTAATACACAGGGGATTATATTCTGGTTAATTGTAATATTATATGTCATCATTGATACATAGTGTATAATATTCTGGTTAATTTTGAAATTAGATGTCATCAGTAATGCACAGGGAATAATTTGTTTAATTGTTAAATTAGATGTCATCACTGATAAACAATGTATAATATACTGGTCTATTGTTAAATTAGATGTCATCACAAATACACGGGATAATATTCCAATTAATTGTTAAATTAGATATCACCACTAATACACAGGAGATAATATTCCGTTTAATTGTTCTTTTAGATGTCATCACTTATACACAGGCAATAATATTCTGGTTAATAGTTCAATTATATTTCATCACTAATACACAGTTTATAATATTGCGGTTAATTGTTAAATTAGATGTCATCACTAACGCACAGGGGATAATATTCCAGTTAATTGTTAAATTAGATGTCATCTCTAATGCACAGGTGATAATATTCTGGTTAATTGTTAAATTAGATGTCATCACTAATACACAGTGTATAATATTCTAGTTAATTGTTAAATTAGATGTCATCACTTATACACAGGGGATAATATTCTGGTTAATTGTTAAATTAGATGTCATCACTAATACACAGTGTATAATATTCTAGTTAATTGTTAAATTAGATGTCATCACTTATACACAGGGGACAATATTCTGGTTAATTGTTAAATTAGATGTCACCACTGAAACACAGGGTATAGTATTCTGGTTAATTGTTAAATTGGATGTCATCACTAATACACAGAGGATAATATTCCTGTTAATTGTTAAATTAGATGTCATCACTAATACACAGGTGTTAATATTCCAGTTAATTGTTAAATTAGATGTCATCACTAATACACAGGGGATAATATTCCTGTTAATTGTTAAATTAGATGTCATCACTGATACACAGGTGTTAATATTCCAGTCAATTGTTAAATTAGATGTCATCACTAATACACAGGGGATCTTATTCTGATTAATTGTTATATTAGATGTCATCACTTATACACAGGGGATAATATTCTAGTTAATGGTTAAATTAGATGTCATCACTTATACACAGGGGATAATATTCTGGTTAATTGTTAGATTATATGTCGTCACTAATACACCGGGTAGAGTATTCTGGATAAATATTAGATTAGATGTCACCACTAATACACAGGGGAAAATATTCTGGGAAATTGTTAAGTGAGATGTCATCACTGAAAAACAGTGTTTAATATTCCGGTTAATATTTAAATTAGATGTCATCAGTAATACAAAGGGGATAATCTGGTCAATTGTTAAATTAGATGTCATCACTAATACACAGGTGATAATATTCCAGTTAATTGTTAAATTAGATGTCATCACTAATCCACAGGGGATCTTATTCTGATTAATTGTTATATTAGATGTCATCACTTATACACAGGGGATAATAATCCTGTTTATTGTTAAATTAGTTGTCATCATTAATACACAGGGGATTATATTCTGGTTAATTGTAATATTATATGTCATCATTGATACATAGTGTATAATATTCTGGTTAATTTTGAAATTAGATGTCATCAGTAATGCACAGGGAATAATTTGTTTAATTGTTAAATTAGATGTCATCACTGATAAACAATGTATAATATACTGGTCTATTGTTAAATTAGATGTCATCACAAATACACGGGATAATATTCCAATTAATTGTTAAATTAGATATCACCACTAATACACAGGAGATAATATTCCGTTTAATTGTTTTTTTAGATGTCATCACTTATACAAAGGCAATAATATTCTGGTTAATTGTTCAATTATATTTCATCACTAATACACAGTTTATAATATTGCGGTTAATTGTTAAATTAGATGTCATCACTAACGCACAGGGGATAATATTCCAGTTAATTGTTAAATTAGATGTCATCTCTAATGCACAGGGGATAATATTCTGGTTAATTGTTAAATTAGATGTCATCACTAATACACAGTGTATAATATTCTAGTTAATTGTTAAATTAGATGTCATCACTTATACACAGGGGATAATATTCTGGTTAATTGTTAAATTAGATGTCATCACTAATACACAGTGTATAATATTCTAGTTAATTGTTAAATTAGATGTCATCACTTATACACAGGGGACAATATTCTGGTTAATTGTTAAATTAGATGTCACCACTGAAACACAGGGTATAGTATTCTGGTTAATTGTTAAATTGGATGTCATCACTAATACACAGAGGATAATATTCCTGTTAATTGTTAAATTAGATGTCATCACTAATACACAGGTGTTAATATTCCAGTTAATTGTTAAATTAGATGTCATCACTAATACACAGGGGATAATATTCCTGTTAATTGTTAAATTAGATGTCATCACTAATACACAGGTGTTAATATTCCAGTCAATTGTTAAATTAGATGTCATCACTAATACACAGGGGATCTTATTCTGATTAATTGTTATATTAGATGTCATCACTTATACACAGGGGATAATATTCTAGTTAATGGTTAAATTAGATGTCATCACTTATACACAGGGGATAATATTCTGGTTAATTGTTAGATTATATGTCGTCACTAATACACCGGGTAGAGTATTCTGGATAAATATTAGATTAGATGTCACCACTAATACACAGGGGAAAATATTCTGGGAAATTGTTAAGTGAGATGTCATCACTGAAAAACAGTGTTTAATATTCCGGTTAATATTTAAATTAGATGTCATCAGTAATACAAAGGGGATAATCTGGTCAATTGTTAAATTAGATGTCATCACTAAAATACAGTGTATAATATTCTGGTTAATTGTTAAATTAGATGTCATCACTAATACACAGGGGATAATATTCCAGTTTACTGTTAAAATTAGATGTCATCACGAATACAAAGTCTATAATCTGTTTAATTGCTAAATTAGATATCATCGCTAATACACAGGGTCTAATATTCCAGATAATTGCTAGATTAGATGTCATCACCAGTACACAGAGGTTAATATTCTGTTTAATTGTTAAAAATAGATGTCTTCACTAATTCACAGGGAATAATATTCTGGTTAATCGTTAAATTTGACGTCATCACTAATACACAGGGGATAATATTCCAGATAATTGTTAAATTAGATGTCATCACTAATACACAGGGGTGAATGTTCCGATTAACTGTTAAATTAGATGTCATCACTAATACACAGTGTATAATATTCTATTTAATTGTTAAATTAGATGTCATCTCTTATACACAGGGGATAATATTCTGGTTAATTGTTAAATTAGATGACATCACTGAAACACAGGGTTCGTATTCTGGTTAGTTGTAAAATTGGATATCATCACTAATACACAGAGGATAATATTCCAGTTAATTGTTAAATTAGATGTCATCACTAATACACAGGGGATAATATTCCAGTTAATTGTTAAGTTAGATGTCATCACTCATACACAGGGGACCTTATTCTGATTAATTGTTATATTAGATGTCATCACTTATACACAGGGGATAATAATCTTGTTTATTGTTAAATTAGTAGTCATCATTAATACACAGGGGATTATATTCTGGTTAATTGTAATATTATATGTCATCATTGATGCATAGTGTATGATATTCTGGTTAATTTTGAAATTAGATGTCATCACTAATGCACAGGGAATAATTCGTTTAATTGTTAAATTAGATGTCATCACTGATAAACAAAGTGTAATATTCTGGGTAATTGTTAAATTAGCTGTCTTCACTAATACACAGCGTATAATATTCTGCTTAATTGTTAAATTAGATGTCATCGCAAATACACAGGGGTTAATAAACTGGTCTATTGTTAAATTGGATGTCATCACAAATACACAGGGGATAATATTCCAATTAATTGTTAAATTAGATATCACCACTAATACACAGGAGATAACATTCTGTTTAATTGTTAATTTAGATGTCACCACTTATACACAGGGGATAATATTCTGGTTAATTGTTCAATTATATTTCATCGCTAATACACAGGGGATAATATTCCAGTTAATTGTTAAATTAGATGTCATCACGAAAGCACAGGGGATAATATTCCAGTTCATTGTTAAATTAGATGTCATCACTAACGCACAGGGGATAATATTCCAGTTCATTGGTAAATTAGATGTCATCACTAATACACAGGGGATAATATTCCAGTTAATTGTTAAATTAGATGTCATCAGTAATACACAGGGGATAATATTCCAATTAATTGTTAAATTAGATATCACCACTAATACACAGTAGATAACATTCTGTTTAATTGTTAATTTAGATGTCACCACTTATACACAGGGGATAATATTCTGGTTAATTGTTCAATTATATTTCATCGCTAATACACAGGGGATAATATTCCAGTTAATTGTTAAATTAGATGTCATCACGAAAGCACAGGGGATAATATTCCAGTTCATTGTTAAATTAGATGTCATCACTAACGCACAGGGGATAATATTCCAGTTAATTGTTAAATTAGATGTCATCACTAATACACAGGGGTTAATATTCCAGTTAATTGTTATATTGGATGTCATCACTAATGCACAGGGATTAATATTCCAGTTAATTTTTAAAATAGATGTCATCACTAATACACAGGGGATAATATTCCAGTTAATTGTTAAATTAGATGTCATCACTAATACACAGGTGATAATATTCCAGTTAATTGTTAAATTAGATGTCATCACTAATACACAGGCGATAATATTCCAGTTAATTGTTAAATTAGATGTCTTCACGAATACACAGGTGATAATATTCCAGTTAATTGTTAAATTAGGTGTCATCACCAATACACAGGGGTTAATATTCCAGTTAATTGTTATATTGGATGTCATCACTAATGCACAGGGATTAATATTCCAGTTAATTGTTAAATTAGATGTCATCACTAATACACAGGGGATAATATTCAGGTTAATTGTTAATTTAGATGTCATCACTAATACACAGTGTTTAATATTCTGGTTAATTGTTAAATTAGATGTCATCACTTATACACAGTGTATAATATTCCAGTTAATTGTTAAATTAGATGTCATCACTAATACACAGGTGATAATATTCCAGTTAATTGTTAAATTAGATGTCATCACAAACGCACAGGGGATAATATTCCAGTTCATTGTTAAATTAGATGTCATCACGAATACACAGGGATTATTATTCCAGTTAATTGTTATATTGGATGTCACCACTAATTCACAGGGGAAAATATTCTGGGAAACTGTTAAATTAGATGTCATCACTGAAAAACAGTGTTTAATATTCCGGTTAATATTTAAATTCGATGTCATCAGTAATACAAAGGGGATAATCTGGTCAATTGTTAAATTAGATGTCATCACAAAAATACAGTGCATAATATTCTGGTTAATTACATTAGATGTCATCACTAATACGCAGGATATAATATTCTGGTTTACTGTTAAATTAGATGTCATCACTAATACAAATTCTATAATCTGTTGAATTGCTAAATTAGATATCATCACTAATACAAAGGGGCTAATATTCCAGATAATTGCAAGATTAGATTTCATCACCAGTACACAGAGGATAATATTCTTGTTAATTGTTAAAAATAGATGTCTTCACTAATTCACAGGGAATACTATTCTGGTTAATCCTTAAATTTGATGTCATCGCTAATACACAGGGGATAATATTCCAGATAATTGTTAAATAAAATGTCATCACTAATACACAAGGGTGAATATTCCGATTAATTGTTAAATTAGATGTCATCACTAATACACAGATGATAATTATACCGATAATGTTTAAATTAGATGTCATCTCTAATACACAGGGGATAATATTCCAGTAAATTGTTAAATTAGATGTCATCGCTAATACACAGGGTTTAATATTCCTGTTAATTGTTAAATGAGATGTCATCACCAATACACAGGGGATAATATTCCAGTTAATTGTTAAATTAGATGTCATCACCAATACACAGGGTTTAATATTTCAGATAATTGTTAAATTAGATGTCATCACTAATACACAGGGGATAATATTCCAGTTAATTGTTAAATTAGATGTCATCACTAATACACAGGGTTTAATATTCCAGTTAATTGTTAAATTAGATGTCATCACTAATACACTGGGTTTAATATTCCAGTTAATTGTTAAATTAGATGTCATCACTAATACACAGGGTTTAATATTCCAGTTAATTGTTAAATTAGATGTCATCACTAATACACTGGGTTTAATATTCCAGTTAATTGTTAAATTAGATGTCATCACTAATACACAGGGGATAATATTCCAGTTAATGGTTAAATTAGATGTCGTCACTAATACACAGGGGAAAATATTCCAGTTAATCGTTAAATTAGATGTCATCACAAATACACAGGTTTTAATATTCCAGTTAATTGTTAAATTAGATATCATCACTAATACACAGGGGATAATATTCCAGTTAATTGTTAAATTTATTGTCATCACTAATTCACAGGGGATAATATTCCAGTTAATTGTTAAATTAGATGTCATCACTAATACACAGGGTTTAATATTCCAGTTAATTGTTAACTTAGATGTCATCACGAATACACAGGGGATTATATTCCAGTTAATTGTTAAATTAGATGTCATCACAAATACACAGAGGATAATATTCCAGTTAATTGTTAAATTAGATGTCATCACTAATACACAGAGGATAATATTCCAGTTAATTGTTAAATTAGATGTCATCTCTAATGCACAGGGGATAATATTCCAGTTAATTGTTAAATTAGATGTCAACACTAATACACAGTGTTTAATATTCCAGTTAATTGTTAAATTAGATGTCATCACTAATACACAGGGTTTAATGTTCCAGTTAATTGTTAAATTAGATGTCATCACTAATACACAGGGGATAATATTCCAGTTAATTGTTAAAGTAGATGTCATCAATAATACACAGGGTTTAATATTCCAGTTAATTGTTAAATTAGATGTCATCATTAATGCACAGGGGATAATATTCCAGTTAATTGTTAAATTAGATGTCATCACTAATACACAGGGTTTAATATTCCAGCTAATTGTTAAATTAGATGTCATCACTAATACACAGGGGATAATATTCCAGTTAATTGTTAAATTAGATGTCATCACTAATACACCGAGGATAATATTCAAGTTAATTTTTAAATTAGATGTCATCACAGATACACAGGGGTTAATATTTCCGATAATGTTTAAATTAGATGTCATCACTAATACACAGGGTTTATTATTCCAGTTAATTGTTAAATTAGATGTCATCACTAATACACAGGGGATAATATTCCACTTAATTGTTAAAATAGATGTCATCACGAATACACAGGGTTTAATATTTCAGTTAATTGTTAAATTAGATGTCATCTCTAATGCACAGTGGATAATATTCCAGTTAATTGTTAAATTAGATGTCATCACGAATACACAGGGTTTAATATTCCAGTTAATTGTTAAATTAGATGTCATCACTAATACACAGGGGATAATATTCCAGTTAATTGTTAAATTAGATGTCATCACTAATACAAAGAGGATAATATTCCAGTTAATTGTTAAATTAGATGTCATCACTAATACACAGAGGATAATATTCCAGTTAATTGTTAAATTAGATGTCATCACTAATACACAGAGGATAATATTCCAGTTAATTGTTAAATTAGATGTCATCTCTAATGCACAGGGGATAATATTCCAGTTAATTGTTAAATTAGATGTCATCACTAATACACAGGGGATAATATTCCAGTTAACTGTTAAATTTATTGTCATCACTAATTCACAGGGGATAATATTCCAGTTAATTGTTAAATTAGATGTCATCACTAATACACAGGGTTTAATATTCCAGTTAATTGTTAAATTAGATGTCATCACGAATACACAGGGGATTATATTCCAGTTAATTGTTAAATTAGATGTCATCACAAATACACAGGTGATAATATTCCAGTTAATTGTGAAATTAGATGTCATCACTAATACACAGAGGATAATATTCCAGTTAATTGTTAAATTAGATGTCATCACTAATACACAGAGGATAATGTTCCAGTTAATTGTTAAATTAGATGTCATCTCTAATGCACAGGGGATAATATTCCAGTTAATTGTTAAATTAGATGTCAACACTAATACACAGTGTTTAATATTCCAGTTAATTGTTAAATTAGATGTCATCACTAATACACAGGGTTTAATGTTCCAGTTAATTGTTAAATTAGATGTCATCACTAATATACAGGGGATAATATTCCAGTTAATTGTTAAAGTAGATGTCATCACTAATACACAGGGTTTAATATTTCAGTTAATTGTTAAATTAGATGTCATCACTAATACACAGGGGATAATATTCCAGTTAATTGTTAAATTAGATGTCATCACTAACACACTTGATTTAATATTCCAGTTAATTGTAAAATTAGATGTCATCACTAATACACAGGGTTTAATATTCCAGTTAATTGTTAAATTAGATGTCATCATTAATGAACAGGGGATAATATTCCAGTTAATTGTTAAATTAGATGTCATCACTAATACACAGGGTTTAATATTCCAGCTAATTGTTAAATTAGATGTCATCACTAATACACAGGGGATAATATTCCAGTTAATTGTTAAATTAGATGTCATCACTAATACACCGAGGATAATATTCAAGTTAATTTTTAAATTAGATGTCATCACAGATACACAGGGGTTAATATTTCCGATAATGTTTAAATTAGATGTCATCACTAATACACAGGGTTTATTATTCCAGTTAATTCTTAAATTAGATGTCATCACTAATACACAGGGGATAATATTCCAGTTAATTGTTAAAGTAGATGTCATCACTAATACACAGGGTTTAATATTTCAGTTAATTGTTAAATTAGATGTCATCACTAATACACAGGGGATAATATTCCAGTTAATTGTTAAATTAGATGTCATCACTAACACACTTGATTTAATATTCCAGTTAATTGTAAAATTAGATGTCATCACTAATACACAGGGTTTAATATTCCAGTTAATTGTTAAATTAGATGTCATCATTAATGCACAGGGGATAATATTCCAGTTAATTGTTAAATTAGATGTCATCACTAATACACAGGGTTTAATATTCCAGCTAATTGTTAAATTAGATGTCATCACTAATACACAGGGGATAATATTCCAGTTAATTGTTAAATTAGATGTCATCACTAATACACCGAGGATAATATTCAAGTTAATTTTTAAATTTGATGTCATCACAGATACACAGGGTTTAATATTTCCAATAATGTTTAAATTAGATGTCATCACTAATACACAGGGTTTATTATTCCAGTTAATTGTTAAATTAGATGTCATCACTAATACACAGGGGATAATATTCCACTTAATTGTTAAAATAGATGTCATCACGAATACACAGGGTTTAATATTTCAGTTAATTGTTAAATTAGATGTCATCTCTAATGCACAGTGGATAATATTCCAGTTAATTGTTAAATTAGATGTCATCACGAATACACAGGGTTTAATATTCCAGTTAATTGTTAAATTAGATGTCATCACTAATACACAGGGGATAATATTCCAGTTAATTGTTAAATTAGATGTCATCACTAATACAAAGAGGATAATATTCCAGTTAATTGTTAAATTAGATGTCATCACGAATACACAGAGGATAATATTCAAGTTAATTGTTAAATTAGATGTCATCACTAATACACAGAGGATAATATTCCAGTTAATTGTTAAATTAGATGTCATCTCTAATGCACAGGGGATAATATTCCAGTTAATTGTTAAATTAGATGTCATCACTAATACACAGGGGATAATATTCCAGTTAACTGTTAAATTTATTGTCATCACTAATTCACAGGGGATAATATTCCAGTTAATTGTTAAATTAGATGTCATCACTAATACACAGGGTTTAATATTCCAGTTAATTGTTAAATTAGATGTCATCACGAATACACAGGGGATTATATTCCAGTTAATTGTTAAATTAGATGTCATCACAAATACACAGGTGATAATATTCCAGTTAATTGTTAAATTAGATGTCATCACTAATACACAGAGGATAATATTCCAGTTAATTGTTAAATTAGATGTCATCACTAATACACAGAGGATAATGTTCCAGTTAATTGTTAAATTAGATGTCATCTCTAATGCACAGGGGATAATATTCCAGTTAATTGTTAAATTAGATGTCAACACTAATACACCGAGGATAATATTCAAGTTAATTTTTAAATTAGATGTCATCACAGATACACAGGGGTTAATATTTCCGATAATGTTTAAATTAGATGTCATCACTAATACACAGGGTTTATTATTCCAGTTAATTCTTAAATTAGATGTCATCACTAATACACAGGGGATAATATTCCAGTTAATTGTTAAAGTAGATGTCATCACTAATACACAGGGTTTAATATTTCAGTTAATTGTTAAATTAGATGTCATCACTAATACACAGGGGATAATATTCCAGTTAATTGTTAAATTAGATGTCATCACTAACACACTTGATTTAATATTCCAGTTAATTGTAAAATTAGATGTCATCACTAATACACAGGGTTTAATATTCCAGTTAATTGTTAAATTAGATGTCATCATTAATGCACAGGGGATAATATTCCAGTTAATTGTTAAATTAGATGTCATCACTAATACACAGGGTTTAATATTCCAGCTAATTGTTAAATTAGATGTCATCACTAATACACAGGGGATAATATTCCAGTTAATTGTTAAATTAGATGTCATCACTAATACACCGAGGATAATATTCAAGTTAATTTTTAAATTTGATGTCATCACAGATACACAGGGTGTAATATTTCCAATAATGTTTAAATTAGATGTCATCACTAATACACAGGGTTTATTATTCCAGTTAATTGTTAAATTAGATGTCATCACTAATACACAGGGGATAATATTCCACTTAATTGTTAAAATAGATGTCATCACGAATACACAGGGTTTAATATTTCAGTTAATTGTTAAATTAGATGTCATCTCTAATGCACAGTGGATAATATTCCAGTTAATTGTTAAATTAGATGTCATCACGAATACACAGGGTTTAATATTCCAGTTAATTGTTAAATTAGATGTCATCACTAATACACAGGGGATAATATTCCAGTTAATTGTTAAATTAGATGTCATCACTAATACAAAGAGGATAATATTCCAGTTAATTGTTAAATTAGATGTCATCACGAATACACAGAGGATAATATTCAAGTTAATTGTTAAATTAGATGTCATCACTAATACACAGAGGATAATATTCCAGTTAATTGTTAAATTAGATGTCATCTCTAATGCACAGGGGATAATATTCCAGTTAATTGTTAAATTAGATGTCATCACTAATACACAGGGGATAATATTCCAGTTAACTGTTAAATTTATTGTCATCACTAATTCACAGGGGATAATATTCCAGTTAATTGTTAAATTAGATGTCATCACTAATACACAGGGTTTAATATTCCAGTTAATTGTTAAATTAGATGTCATCACGAATACACAGGGGATTATATTCCAGTTAATTGTTAAATTAGATGTCATCACAAATACACAGGTGATAATATTCCAGTTAATTGTTAAATTAGATGTCATCACTAATACACAGAGGATAATATTCCAGTTAATTGTTAAATTAGATGTCATCACTAATACACAGAGGATAATGTTCCAGTTAATTGTTAAATTAGATGTCATCTCTAATGCACAGGGGATAATATTCCAGTTAATTGTTAAATTAGATGTCAACACTAATACACAGTGTTTAATATTCCAGTTAATTGTTAAATTAGATGTCATCACTAATACACAGGGTTTAATGTTCCAGTTAATTGTTAAATTAGATGTCATCACTAATATACAGGGGATAATATTCCAGTTAATTGTTAAAGTAGATGTCATCACTAATACACAGGGTTTAATATTTCAGTTAATTGTTAAATTAGATGTCATCACTAATACACAGGGGATAATATTGTAAGTTAATTGTTAAATTAGATGTCATCACTAACACACTTGATTTAATATTCCAGTTAATTGTAAAATTAGATGTCATCACTAATACACAGGGTTTAATATTCCAGTTAATTGTTAAATTAGATGTCATCATTAATGCACAGGGGATAATATTCCAGTTAATTGTTAAATTAGATGTCATCACTAATACACAGGGTTTAATATTCCAGCTAATTGTTAAATTAGATGTCATCACTAATACACAGGGGATAATATTCCAGTTAATTGTTAAATTAGATGTCATCACTAATACACCGAGGATAATATTCAAGTTAATTTTTAAATTAGATGTCATCACAGATACACAGGGGTTAATATTTCCGATAATGTTTAAATTAGATGTCATCACTAATACACAGGGTTTATTATTCCAGTTAATTGTTAAATTAGATGTCATCACTAATACACAGGGGATAATATTCCACTTAATTGTTAAAATAGATGTCATCACTAATACACAGGGTTTAATATTTCAGTTAATTGTTAAATTAGATGTCATCTCTAATGCACAGTGGATAATATTCCAGTTAATTGTTAAATTAGATGTCATCACGAATACACAGGGTTTAATATTCCAGTTAATTGTTAAATTAGATGTCATCACTAATACACAGGGGATAATATTCCAGTTAATTGTTAAATTAGATGTCATCACTAATACAAAGAGGATAATATTCCAGTTAATTGTTCAATTAGATTTCATCACTAATACACAGGGGAAAATATTCCAGTTAATTGTTAAATTAGATGTCATCACAAATACACAGGGGATAATATTCCAGTTAATTGTTAAATTATATGTCATCACAAATACACAGGGGATAATATTCCAGTTAATTGTTAAATTAGATGTCATCACTAATACACAGGGGATAATATTTCCGATAATGATTAAATTAGATGTCATCACTAATACACAGGGGATAATATTCCAGTTAATTGTTAATTTAGATGACATCACTAATACACAGGGGACAATACTCCAGTTAATTGTTAAATTAGATGTCATCACAAATACACAGGGGATAATATTCCAGTTAATTGTTAAATTAGATGTCATCGCGAATACACGGGGGATAATATTCCAGTTAATTGTTCAATTAGATGTTATCACTAATACACAGGGGATAATATTCCAGTTAACTGTTAAATTAGATGTCATCACTAATACACAGGGGATAATATTCCAGTTAATTGTTAAATTAGATGTCATCACAAATACACAGGTGATAATATTCCAGTTAATTGTTAAATTAGATGTCATCTCTAATGCACAGGGGATAATATTCCAGTTAATTGTTAAATTAGATGTCATCACTAATACACAGTGTTTAATATTCCAGTTCATTGTTAAATTAGATGTCATCACGAATACACAGGGTTTAATATTCCAGTTAATTGTTAAATTAGATGTCATCACTAATACACAGGGGATAATTTTCCAGTTAATTGTTAAATTAGATGTCATCACTAATGCACAGGGGATAATATTCCAGTTAATTGTTAAATTATATGTCATCACAAATACACAGGGGATAATATTCCAGTTAATTGTTAAATTAGATGTCATCACTAATACACAGGGGATAATATTTCCGATAATGATTAAATTAGATGTCATCACTAATACACAGGGGATAATATTCCAGTTAATTGTTAATTTAGATGACATCACTAATACACAGGGGACAATACTCCAGTTAATTGTTAAATTAGATGTCATCACAAATACACAGGGGATAATATTCCAGTTAATTGTTAAATTAGATGTCATCGCGAATACACGGGGGATAATATTCCAGTTAATTGTTCAATTAGATGTTATCACTAATACACAGGGGATAATATTCCAGTTAACTGTTAAATTAGATGTCATCACTAATACACAGGGGATAATATTCCAGTTAATTGTTAAATTAGATGTCATCACAAATACACAGGTGATAATATTCCAGTTAATTGTTAAATTAGATGTCATCTCTAATGCACAGGGGGTAATATTCCAGTTAATTGTTAAATTAGATGTCATCACTAATACACAGTGTTTAATATTCCAGTTCATTGTTAAATTAGATGTCATCACGAATACACAGGGTTTAATATTCCAGTTAATTGTTAAATTAGATGTCATCACTAATACACAGGGGATAATTTTCCAGTTAATTGTTAAATTAGATGTCATCACTAATGCACAGGGGATAATATTCCAGTTAATTGTTAAATTAGATGTCATCACAAATACACAGGGGATAATATTCCAGTTAATTGTTAAATTAGATGTCATCACTAATACACAGGGGATAATATTTCCGATAATGTTTAAATTAGATGTCATCACTAATACACAGGGGATAATATTCCAGATAACTGATAAATTAGATGACATCACGAATACACAGTGGACAATACTCCAGTTAATTGTTAAATTAGATGTCATTACAAATACACAGGGGATTATATTCCAGTTAATTGTTCAATTAGATGTCATCACTAATACACAGAGGATAATATTCCAGTTAATTGTTAAATTAGATGTCATCACTAATACACAGAGGATAATGTTCCAGTTAATTGTTAAATTAGATGTCATCTCTAATGCACAGGGGATAATATTCCAGTTAATTGTTAAATTAGATGTCAACACTAATACACAGTGTTTAATATTCCAGTTAATTGTTAAATTAGATGTCATCACTAATACACAGGGTTTAATGTTCCAGTTAATTGTTAAATTAGATGTCATCACTAATATACAGGGGATAATATTCCAGTTAATTGTTAAAGTAGATGTCATCACTAATACACAGGGTTTAATATTTCAGTTAATTGTTAAATTAGATGTCATCACTAATACACAGGGGATAATATTCCAGTTAATTGTTAAATTAGATGTCATCACTAACACACTTGATTTAATATTCCAGTTAATTGTAAAATTAGATGTCATCACTAATACACAGGGTTTAATATTCCAGTTAATTGTTAAATTAGATGTCATCATTAATGCACAGGGGATAATATTCCAGTTAATTGTTAAATTAGATGTCATCACTAATACACAGGGTTTAATATTCCAGCTAATTGTTAAATTAGATGTCATCACTAATACACAGGGGATAATATTCCAGTTAATTGTTAAATTAGATGTCATCACTAATACACCGAGGATAATATTCAAGTTAATTTTTAAATTAGATGTCATCACAGATACACAGGGGTTAATATTTCCGATAATGTTTAAATTAGATGTCATCACTAATACACAGGGTTTATTATTCCAGTTAATTGTTAAATTAGATGTCATCACTAATACACAGGGGATAATATTCCACTTAATTGTTAAAATAGATGTCATCACTAATACACAGGGTTTAATATTTCAGTTAATTGTTAAATTAGATGTCATCTCTAATGCACAGTGGATAATATTCCAGTTAATTGTTAAATTAGATGTCATCACGAATACACAGGGTTTAATATTCCAGTTAATTGTTAAATTAGATGTCATCACTAATACACAGGGGATAATATTCCAGTTAATTGTTAAATTAGATGTCATCACTAATACAAAGAGGATAATATTCCAGTTAATTGTTCAATTAGATTTCATCACTAATACACAGGGGAAAATATTCCAGTTAATTGTTAAATTAGATGTCATCACAAATACACAGGGGATAATATTCCAGTTAATTGTTAAATTAGATGTCATCACAAATACACAGGGGATAATATTCCAGTTAATTGTTAAATTAGATGTCATCACTAATACACAGGGGATAATATTTCCGATAATGATTAAATTAGATGTCATCACTAATACACAGGGGATAATATTCCAGTTAATTGTTAATTTAGATGACATCACTAATACACAGGGGACAATACTCCAGTTAATTGTTAAATTAGATGTCATCACAAATACACAGGGGATAATATTCCAGTTAATTGTTAAATTAGATGTCATCGCGAATACACGGGGGATAATATTCCAGTTAATTGTTCAATTAGATGTTATCACTAATACACAGGGGATAATATTCCAGTTAACTGTTAAATTAGATGTCATCACTAATACACAGGGGATAATATTCCAGTTAATTGTTAAATTAGATGTCATCACAAATACACAGGTGATAATATTCCAGTTAATTGTTAAATTAGATGTCATCTCTAATGCACAGGGGATAATATTCCAGTTAATTGTTAAATTAGATGTCATCACTAATACACAGTGTTTAATATTCCAGTTCATTGTTAAATTAGATGTCATCACGAATACACAGGGTTTAATATTCCAGTTAATTGTTAAATTAGATGTCATCACTAATACACAGGGGATAATTTTCCAGTTAATTGTTAAATTAGATGTCATCACTAATGCACAGGGGATAATATTCCAGTTAATTGTTAAATTAGATGTCATCACAAATACACAGGGGATAATATTCCAGATAACTGATAAATTAGATGACATCACGAATACACAGTGGACAATACTCCAGTTAATTGTTAAATTAGATGTCATTACAAATACACAGGGGATTATATTCCAGTTAATTGTTCAATTTGATGTCATCGCGAATACACGGGGGATAATATTCCAGTTATTTGTTCAATTAGATGTTATCACTAAGACACAGGGGATAATATTCCAGTTAACTGTTAAATTAGATGTCATCACTAATACACAGGGGATAATATTCCAGTTAATTGTTAAATTAGATGTCATCACAAATACACAGGTGATAATATTCCAGTTAATTGTTAAATTAGATGTCATCACTAATACACAAGGTTTAATATTCCAGTTCATTGTTAAATTAGATATCATCACTAATACACAGGGGATAATATTCCAGTTCATTGTTAAATTAGATGTCATCACTAATACACAGGGGATAATATTCCAGTTAATTGTTAAATTAGATGTCATCACTAATACACAGGGGATAATATTCCAGTTAATTGTTAAATTAGATGTCATCACTAATACACAGGGGATAATATTCCAGTTAATTGTTAAATTAGATGTCATCACAAATACACAGGGGATAATATTCCAGTTAATTGTTAAATTAGATGTCATCACTAATACACAGAGGGTAATATTCCAGTTAATTGTTAAATTAGATGTCAACACTAATACAAAGAGGATAATATTCCAGTTAATTGTTCAATTAGATGTCATCACGAATACACAGGGGAAAATATTCCAGTTAATTGTTAAATTAGATGTCATCACAAATACACAGGGGATAATATTCCAGTTAATTGTTAAATTAGATGTCATCACAAATACACAGGGGTTAATATTCCAGTTAATTGTTAAATTAGATGTCATCGCGAATACACGGGGGATAATATTCCAGTTAATTGTTAAATTAGATGTCATCACTAATACACAGGGGATAATATTCCAGTTAATTGTTAAATTAGATGTCATCACTAATACACAGAGGGTAATATTCCAGTTAATTGTTAAATTAGATGTCAACACTAATACAAAGAGGATAATATTCCAGTTAATTGTTCAATTAGATGTCATCACGAATACACAGGGGAAAATATTCCAGTTAATTGTTAAATTAGATGTCATCACAAATACACAGGGGATAATATTCCAGTTAATTGTTAAATTAGATGTCATCACAAATACACAGGGGATAATATTCCAGTTAATTGTTAAATTAGATGTCATCACAAATACACAGGGGATAATACTCCAGTTAATTGTTAAATTAGATGTCATCACAAATGCACAGGGGATAATATTCCAGTTAATTTTTAAATTAGATGTCATCGCGTATGCACGGTGGATAATATTCCAGTTAATTGTTCAATTAGATGTTATCACTAATACACAGTGGATAATATTCCAGTTAATTGTTAAATTAGATGTCATCTCTAATGCACACGGGATAATATTCCAGTTAATTGTTAAATTAGATGTCATCACCAATACACAGGGTTTAATATTCCAGTTCATTGTTAAATTAGATGTCATCACTAATACACAGGTGATAATATTCCAGTTAGTTGTTAAATTAGATTTCATCACTAATACACAGGGCTTAATATTCCAGTTAATTGTTAAATTAGATGTCATCACTAATACACAGGGGATAATATTCCAGTTAATTGTTAATTTAGATTTCATCACTAATACACAGGGGATAATATTCCAGTTAATTGTTAAATTAGATGTCATCACAAATACACAGGGGATAATATTCCAGTTAATTGTTAAATTGGATGTCATCACGAATACACAAGGGGTAATATTTCCGATAATGTTTAAATTAGATGTCATCACTAATACACAGGGGATAATATTCCAGTTAATTGTTAAATTAGATGACATCACTAATACACAGGGGACAATACTCCAGTTAATTGTTAAATTAGATGTCATCACAAATACACAGGGGATAATATTCCAGTTAATTGTTAAATTAGATGTCATCGCGAATACACGGGGGATAATATTTCAGTTAATTGTTCAATTAGATGTTATCACTAATACACAGGGGATAATATTCCAGTTAACTGTTAAATTAGATGTCATCACTAATACACAGGGGATAATATTCCAGTTAATTGTTAAATTAGATGTCATCACAAAAACACAGGTGATAATATTCCAGTTAATTGTTAAATTAAATGTCATCTCTAATGCACAGGGGATAATATTCCAGTTAATTGTTAAATTAGATGTCATCACTTATACACAGGGTTTTATATTCCAGTTCATTGTTAAATTAGATGTCATCACTAATACAAAGGGGATAATATTCCAGTTAATTGTTAAATTAGATGTCATCACTAATACACAGGGGATAATATTCCAGTTAATTGTTAAATTAGATGTCATCACTAATACACAGGTGATAATATTCCTCTTAATTGTTAAATTAGATGTCATCACAAATACACAGGGTTTAATATTCCAGTTCATTGTTAAATTAGATGTCATCACTAATAGACAGGGGATAATATTCCAGTTAATTGTTAAATTAGATGTCATCACTAATACACAGGTGATAATACTCCAGTTAATTGTTAAATTAGATGTCATCACTAATACACAGCGTTTTATATTCCAGTTCATTGTTAAATTAGATGTCATCACTAATACACAGGGGATAATATTCCAGATAATTGTGAAATTAGATGTCATCACTAATACACAGGGTTTACTATTCCAGTTAATAGTTAAATTGAATATCATCACTAATACACAGGGGATAATATTCCAGTAAATTGTTCAATTAGATGTCATCACTAATACACAGGTGATAATATTTCCGATAATGTTAAAATTAGATGTCATCACTAATACACCCGGGATAATATTCCAGTTAATTGTTAAATTAGATGTCATCACTAATACACAGGGGATAATATTCCAGTTAATTGTTAAATTAGATGTCATCACTAATACACAGGAGATAATATTCCAGTTAATTGTTAAATTAGATGTCATCACAAATACACAGGGGATAATATTCCAGTTAATTGTTAAATTAGATGTCATCACTAATACACAGATGGTAATATTCCAGTTAATTGTTAAATTAGATGTCATCACTAATACACAGGGGATAATATTTCCGATAATGTTTAAATTAGATGCCATCACTAATACACAGGGGATTATATTCCAGATAATTGTTAAATTAGATGTCATCACTAATGCACAGGGGATAATACTCCAGTTAATTGTTAAATTAGATGTCATCACAAAAACACAGGGGATAATATTCCAGTTAATTGTTAAATTAGATGTCATCACTAATACACAGGGGATAATATTCCAGTTAATTGTTAAATTAGATGTCATCACAAATACACAGGGGATAATATTCCGGTTAATTGTTAAATTAGATGTCATCACAAATACAAAGGGGATAATATTCCAGTTAATTGTTAAATTAGATGTCATCGCTAATACATGGGGGATAATATTCCAATTAATTGTTAAATTAGATGTCATCACTAATACACAGGGGATAATATTCCAGTTAATTGTTAAAGTAGATGTCATCTCTAATGCACAGGGGATAATATTCCAGTTAATTGTTAAATTAGATGTCATCACTAATACACAGGGTTTACTATTCCAGTTCATTGTTAAATTAGATGTCATCACTAATAGACAGGGGATAATATTCCAGTTAATTGTTAAATTAGATGTCATCACTAATACACAGGTGATAATATTCCAGTTAATTGTTAAATTAGATGTCATCACTAATACACAGGGTTTAATATTCCAGTTAATTGTTAAATTAGATGTCATCACTAATACACAGGGGATAATATTCCAGTTAATTGTTAAATTAGATGTCATCACTAATACACATGGTTTAATATTCCAGTTAATTGTTAAATTAAATATCATCGCTAATACACAGGTGATAATAGTCCAGTAAATTGTTCAATTAGATGTCCTCACTAATACACAGGTGATAATATTTCCGATAATGTTAAAATTGGATGTCATCACAAATACACCGGGGATAATATTCCAGTTAATTGTTAAATTAGATGTCATCACTAATACACAGGGGATAATATTCCAGTTAATTGTTAAATTAGATGTCATCACAAATACACAGGGGATAATATTCCAGTTAATTGTTAAATTAGATGTCATCACTAATACACAGATGGTAATATTCCAGTTAATTGTTAAATTAGATGTCATCACTAATACACAGGGGATAATATTTCGGATAATGTTTAAATTAGATGCCATCACTAATACACAGGGGATAATATTCCAGTTAATTGTTAAATTAGATGTCATCACTAATGCACAGGGGATAATACTCCAGTTAATTGTTAAATTAGATGTCATCACAAAAACACAGGGGATAATATTCCAGTTAATTGTTAAATTAGATGTCATCACTAATACACAGGGGATAATATTCCAGTTAATTGTGAAATTAGATGTCATCACTAATACACAGGGGATAATATTCCAGTTAATTGTTAAATTAGATGTCATCACAAATACACAGGGGATAATATTCCGGTTAATTGTTAAATTAGATGTCATCACAAATACAAAGGGGATAATATTCCAGTTAATTGTTAAATTAGATGTCATCGCTAATACATGGGGGATAATATTCCAATTAATTGTTAAATTAGATGTCATCACGAATACACAGGGGATAATATTCCAGTTAATTGTTAAAGTAGATGTCATCACAAAAACACAGGTGATAATATTCCAGTTAATTGTTAAATTAGATGTCATCACTAATACACAGGTGATAATATTCCTGTTAATTGTTAAATTAGATGTCATCACAAATACACAGGGTTTAATATTCCAGTTCATTGTTAAATTAGATGTCATCACTAATAGACAGGGGATAATATTCCAGTTAATTGTTAAATTAGATGTCATCACTAATACACAGGTGATAATATTCCAGTTAATTGTTAAATTAGATGTCATCACTAATACACAGAGTTTAATATTCCAGTTCATTGTTAAATTAGATGTTATCACTAATACACCGGGGATAATATTCCAGTTAATTGTTAAATTAGATGTCATCACGAATACACAGGGTTTAATATTCCAGTTAATAGTTAAATTGAATAACATCACTAATACACAGGGGATAATATTCCAGTTAATTGTTAAATTAGATGTCATCACAAAAACACAGGGGATAATATTCCAGTTAATTGTTCAATTAGATGTCATCACTAATACACAGGGGATAATATTCCAGTTAATTGTTAAATTAGATGTCATCACAAAAACACAGGGGATAATATTCCAGTTCATTGTTAAATTAGATGTCATCACTAATACACAGGGGATAATATTCCAGTTAATTGTGAAATTAGATTTCATCACTAATACACAGGGGATAATATTCCAGTTAATTGTTAAATTAGATGTCATCACAAATACACAGGGGATAATATTCCGGTTAATTGTTAAATTAGATGTCATCACAAATACACAGGGGATAATATTCCAGTTAATTGTTAAATTAGATGTCATCACTAATACACAGGGGATAATATTCCAGTTAATTGTTAAATTAGATGTCATCACAAATACACAGGTGATAATATTCCAGTTAATTGTTCAATTAAATGTCATCTCTAATGCACAGGGGATAATATTCCAGTTAATTGTTAAATTAGATGTCATCACTTAGACACAGGGTTTTATATTCCAGTTCATTGTTAAATTAGATGTCATCACTAATACAAAGGGGATAATTTTCCAGTTAATTGTTAAATTAGATGTCATCACTAATACACAGGGGATAATATTCCTGTTAATTGTTAAATTAGATGTCATCACAAATACACAGGGTTTAATATTCCAGTTCATTGTTATATTAGATGTCATCACTAATAGACAGGGGATAATATTCCAGTTAATTGTTAAATTAGATGTCATCACTAATACACAGGTGATAATATTCCAGTTAATTGTTAAATTAGATAATATTAGCAGTTCCGAAGAAGGGTCACTGACCCGAAACGTTAACTCTGCTTCTCTTTCCACAGATGCTGCCAGACCTGCTGAGTGAATCCAGCATTTCTTGTTTTTGTTTCAGATTTCCAGCATCCGCAGTATTTTGCTTTTATAATATTCCAGTTGATTGTTAAATTAGATGTCATCACTAATACACAGGGGATAATATTCCAGTTAATTGTTAAATTAGATATCATCACTAATACAAAGGGGATAATATTCCAGTTAATTGTTAAATTAAATATCATCACTAATACACAGGGGATAATATTCCAGTAAATTGTTCAATTAGATATCATCAGTAATACACAGGTGATAATATTTCCGATAATGTTAAAATTAGATGTCATCACTAACACACCGGGGATAATATTCCAGTTGATTGTTAAATTAGATGTCATCACTAATACACAGGGAATAATATTCCAGTTAATTGTTAAATTAAATGTCATCACTAATACACAGGGGATAATATTCCAGTTAATTGTTAAATTAGATGTCATCACAAATACACAGGGTTTAATATTCCAGTTAATTGTTAAATTAGATGTCATTACTAATACACATGTGGTAATATTCCAGTTAATAGTTAAATTAGATGTCATCACTAATGCAAAGAGGATAATATTCCAGTTAATTGTTCAATTAGATGTCATCACAAATACACAGGGGAAAATATTCCATTTATTTGTTAAATTAGATGTCATCACAAATACACAGGGGATAATATTCCAGTTAATTGTTAAATTAGATGTCATCACAAATACACAGGGGATAATATTCCAGTTAATTGTTAAATTAGATGTCATCACTAATACACAGGGGATAATATTTCCGATAATGTTTAAATTAGATGTCATCACTAATACACAGGGGATAATTTTCCAGTTAATTGTTAAATTAGATGACATCACTAATACACAGGGGACAATACTCCAGTTAATTGTTAAATTAGATGTCATCACAAATACACAGGGGATAATATTCCAGTTAATTGTTAACTTAGATGTCATCGCGAATACACGGGGGATAATATTCCAGTTAATTGTTCAATTAGATGTTATCACTAATACACAGGGGATAATACTCCAGTTAATTGTTAAATTAGATGTCATCACTAATACACAGGGGATAATATTTCCGATAATGTTTAAATTAGATGCCATCACTAATACACAGGGGACAATACTCCAGGTAATTGTTAAATTAGATGTCATCACAAAAACACAGGGGATAATATTCCTGTTAATTGTTAAATTAGATGTCATCGCGAATTCAAAGGTGATAATATTCCAGTTAATTGTTAAATTAGATGTCATCACTAATACACAGGTGATAATATTCCAGTTAATTGTTAAATAAGATGTCATCACTAATACACAGGTGATAATATTCCAGTTAATTGTTAAATTAAATATCATCACTAATACACAGGGGATAATATTCCAGTACATTGTTCAATTAGATGTCATCAGTAATACACAGGTGATAATATTTCCGATAATGTTAAAATTCGATGTCATCACTAAAACACCGGGGATAATATTCCAGTTGATTGTTAAATTAGATGTCATCACTAATACACAGGGGATAATATTCCAGTTAATTGTTAAATTAGATATCATCACTAATACAAAGGGGATAATATTCCAGTTAATTGTTAAATTAAATATCATCACTAATACACAGGGGATAATATTCCAGTAAATTGTTCAATTAGATGTCATCAGTAATACACAGGTGATAATATTTCCGATAATGTTAAAATTAGATGTCATCACTAACACACCGGGGATAATATTCCAGTTGATTGTTAAATTAGATGTCATCACTAATACACAGGGAATAATATTCCAGTTAATTGTTAAATTAAATGTCATCACTAATACACAGGGGATAATATTCCAGTTAATTGTTCAATTAGATGTCATCACAAATACACAGGGTTTAATATTCCAGTTAATTGTTAAATTAGATGTCATCACTAATACACATGTGGTAATATTCCAGTTAATAGTTAAATTAGATGTCATCACTAATGCAAAGAGGATAATATTCCAGTTGATTGTTCAATTAGATGTCATCACAAATACACAGGGGAAAATATTCCAGTTAATTGTTAAATTAGATGTCATCACAAATACACAGGGGATAATATTCCAGTTAATTGTTAAATTAGATGTCATCACAAATACACAGGGGATAATATTCCAGTTAATTGTTAAATTAGATGTCATCACTAATACACAGGGGATAATATTTCCGATAATGTTTAAATTAGATGTCATCACTAATACACAGGGGATAATATTCCAGTTAATTGTTAAATTAGATGACATCACTAATACACAGGGGACAATACTCCAGTTAATTGTTAAATTAGATGTCATCACAAATACACAGGGGATAATATTCCAGTTAATTGTTAAATTAGATGTCATCGCGAATACACGGGGGATCATATTCCAGTTAATTGTTCAATTAGATGTTATCACTAATACACAGGGGATAATACTCCAGTTAATTGTTAAATTAGATGTCATCACTAATACACAGGGGATAATATTTCCGATAATGTTTAAATAAGATGCCATCACTAATACACAGGGGATTATATTCCAGTTAATTGTTAAATTAGATGTCATCACTAATACACAGGGGACAATGCTCCAGTTAATTGTTAAATTAGATGTCATCACAAAAACACAGGGGATAATATTCCTGTTAATTGTTAAATTAGATGTCATCACTAATACACAGGGGATAATATTCCAGTTAATTGTGAAATTAGATGTCATCACTAATACACAGGGGATAATATTCCAGTTAATTGTTAAATTAGATGTCATCACAAATACACAGGGGATAATATTCCGGATAATTGTTAAATTAGATGTCATCACAAATACACAGGGGATAATATTCCAGTTAATTGTTAAATTAGATGTCATCGCTAATACATGGGGGATAATATTCCAGTTAATTGTTAAATTAGATGTCATCACTAATACACAGGGGATAATATTCCAGTTAATTGTTAAAGTAGATGTCATCACAACAACACAGGTGATAATATTCCAGTTAATTGTTAAATTAGATGTCATCAATTATGCACAGGGGATAATATTATAGTTAATTGTTATATTAGATGTCATCACTAATACACAGGGGTTAATATTCCAGTTAATTGTTAAATTAGAATTCATCACTCATACACAGGGGATAATATTCCAGTTAATTGTAAAATTAAATATCATCACTAATACACAGGGGATAATATTCCAGTAAATTGTTCAATTAGATGTCATCACTAATACACAGGTGATAATATTTTCGATAATGTTAAAATTAGATGTCATCACTAATACACCGGGGATAATTTTCCAGTTAATTGTTAAATTAGATGTCATCACTAATACACAGGGAATAATATTCCAGTTAATTGTTAAATTAGATGACATCACTAATACACAGGGGATAATATTCCAGTTATTTGTTAAATTAGATGTCATCACAAATACACAGGGGATAATATTCCTGTTAATTATTAAATTAGATGTCATCACTAATACACAGATGGTAATATTCCAGTTAATTGTTAAATTAGATGTCATCACTAATGCAAAGAGGATAATATTCCAGTTAATTGTTCAATTAGATGTCATCACTAATACACAGGGGAGAATTTTCCAGTTAATTGTTAAATTAGATGTCATCACAAGTACACAGGGGATAATATTCCAGTTAATTGTTAAATTAGATGTCATCACAAATACACAGGGGATAATATTCCAGTTAATTGTTAAATTAGATGTCATCACTAATACTCAGGGGATAATATTTCCGATAATGTTTAAATTAGATGTCATCCCTAATACACAGGGGATAATTTTCCAGTTAATTGTTAAATTAGATGACATCACTAATACACAGGGGACAATACTCCAGTTAATTGTTAAATTAGATGTCATCACAAATACACAGGGGATAATATTCCAGTTAATTGTTAAATTAGATGTCATCGCGAATACACGGGGGATAATATTCCAGTTAATTGTTCAATTAGATATTATCACTAATACACAGGGGATAATATTCCAGTTAACTGTTAAATTAGATGTATCACTAATACACAGGGGATAATATTCCAGTTAATTGTTAAATTAGATGTCATCACAAATACACAGGTGATAATATTCCAGTTAATTGTTAAATTAGATGTCATCACTAATACACAGGGGATAATATTCCAGTTAATTGTTAAATTAGATGTCATCACTAATGCACAGGGGATAATATTCCAGTTAATTGTTAAATTAGATGTCATCACTAATACACAGGGGAAAATATTCCAGTTAATTGTTAAATTAGATGTCATCACAAATACACAGGGGATAATATTCCAGTTAATTGTTAAATTAGATGTCATCACTAATACACAGGGGATAATATTCCCGATAATTTTTAAATTAGATGTCATCACTAATACACAGGGGATAATATTCCAGTTAATTGTTAAATTAGATGACATCACTAATACACAGGGGACAATACTCCAGTTAATTGTTAAATTAGATGTCATCAAAAAATACACAGGGGATAATATTCCAGTTAATTGTTAAATTAGATGTCATCGCGAATTCAAAGGTGATAATATTCCAGTTAATTGTTCAATTAGGTGTCATCACTAATCCACAGGGGATAATATTCCAGTTAATTGTTAAATTTGATGTCATCACTAATACACAGGGGATAATAATCCAGTTAATTGTTAAATTAGATGTCATCACAAATACACAGGTGATAATATTCCAGTTAATTGTTAAATTAGATGTCATCTCTAATGCACAGGGGATAATATTCCAGTTAATTGTTAAATTAGATGTCATCACTAATACACAGGGGATAATATTCCAGTTAATTGTTAAATTAGATGTCATCACAAATACACAGGGGATAATATTCCTGTTAATTATTAAATTAGATGTCATCACTAATACACAGATGGTAATATTCCAGTTAATTGTTAAATTAGATGTCATCACTAATGCAAAGAGGATAATATTCCAGTTAATTGTTCAATTAGATGTCACCACTAATACACAGGGGAGAATATTCCAGTTAATTGTTAAATTAGATGTCATCACAAATACACAGGGGATAATATTCCAGTTAATTGTTAAATTAGATGTCATCACAAATATACAGGGGATAATATTCCAGTTAATTGTTAAATTAGATGTCATCACTAATACACAGGGGATAATATATCCGATAATGTTTAAATTAGATGTCATCACTAATACACAGGGGATAATTTTCCAGTTAATTGTTAAATTAGATGACATCACTAATACACAGGGGACAATACTCCAGATAATTGTTTAAATTAGATGTCATCACTAATACACAGGGGATAATTTTCCAGTTAACTGTTAAATTAGATGTCATCACTAATACACGGGGGATAATATTCCAGTTAATTGTTAAATTAGATGTCATCACAAATACACAGGTGATAATATTCCAGTTAATTGTTAAATTAGATGTCATCACTAATACACAGGGGAAAATATTCCAGTTAATTGTTAAATTAGATGTCATCACAAATACACAGGGGATAATATTCCAATTAATTGTAAAATTAGATGTCATCCCTAATACACAGGGGATAATATTTCCGATAATTTTTAAATTAGATGTCATCACTAATACACAGGGGATAATATTCCAGTTAATTGTTAAATTAGATGACATCACTAATACACAGGGGACAATACTCCAGTTAATTGTTAAATTAGATGTCATCAAAAATACACAGGGGATAATATTCCAGTTAATTGTTAAATTAGATGTCATCACTAATACACAGGGGATAATATTTCCGATAATGTTTAAATTAGATGTCATCACTAATACACAGGGGATAATTTTCCAGTTAATTGTTAAATTAGATGACATCACTAATACACAGGGGACAATACTCCAGATAATTGTTTAAATTAGATGTCATCACTAATACACAGGGGATAATTTTCCAGTTAACTGTTAAATTAGATGTCATCACTAATACACAGGGGATAATATTCCAGTTAATTGTTAAATTAGATGTCATCACAAATACACAGGTGATAATATTCCAGTTAATTGTTAAATTAGATGTCATCACTAATACACAGGGGAAAATATTCCATTTAATTGTTAAATTAGATGTCATCACAAATACACAGGGGATAATATTCCAGTTAATTGTTAAATTAGATGTCATCCCTAATACACAGGGGATAATATTTCCGATAATTTTTAAATTAGATGTCATGACTAATACACAGGGGATAATATTCCAGTTAATTGTTAAATTAGATGACATCACTAATACACAGGGGACAATACTCCAATTAATTGTTAAATTAGATGTCATCACAAATACACAGGGGATAATATTCCAGTTAATTGTTAAATTAGATGTCATCGCGAATTCAAAGGTGATAATATTCCAGTTAATTGTTCAATTAGGTGTTATCACGAATCCACAGGGGATAATATTCCAGTTAACTGTTAAATTTGATGTCATCACTAATACACAGGGGATAATAATCCAGTTAATTGTTAAATTAGATGTCATCACAAATACACAGGTGATAATATTCCAGTTAGTTGTTAAGTTAGATGTCATCTCTAATACACAGGGGATAATATTCCAGTTAATTGTTAAATTAGATGTCATCACTAATACACAGGGTTTAATATTCCAGTTAATTTTTAAATTAGATGTCATCACTAATACACAGGGGATAATATTCCAGTTAATTGTTAAATTAGATGTCATCACTAATACACAGGGGATAATATTCCACTTAATTGTTAAATTAGATGTCATCACTAATACACAGGGTATAATATTTCCGATAATGTTTAAATTAGATGTCATCGCTAATACACAGGGGATAATATACCAGTTAATTGTTAAATTAGATGACATCACTAATACACAGGGGACATTACTCCAGTTAATTTTTAAATTAGATGTCATCACAAATACACAGGGGATAATATTCCAGTCAATTGTTAAATTAGATGTCATCGCGAATACACGGGGGATAATATTCCAGTTAATTGTTCAATTAGATGTTATCACTGATACACAGGTGATAATATTCCAGTTAATTGTTAAGTTAGATGTCATCACTAATACACAGGTGATAATAATCCAGTTAATTGTTAAATTAGATGTCATCACTAATACACAGGGTTTAATATTCCAGTTCATTGTTAAATTAGATGTCATCACTAATACACAGGGGATAATATTCCAGTTAATTGTTAAATTAGATGTCATCACTAATACACAGGGGATAATAATCCAGTTAATTGTTAAATTAGATGTCATCACTAATACACAGGTGATAATATTCCTGTTAATTGTTAAATAAGATGTCATCACAAATACGCAATGTTTAATATTCCAGTTCATTGTTAAATTAGATGTCATCACTAATATACAGGGGATAATATTCCAGTTAATTGTTAAATTAGATGTCATCACTAATACACAGGGTTTAATATTCCAGTTAATTGTTAAATTAAATATCATCACTAATACACAGGGGATAATATTCCAGTAAGTTGTTCAATTAGATGTCATCACTAATACACCGGTGATAATATTTCCGATAATGTTAAAATTGGATGTCATCACAAACACACCGGAGATAATATTCCAGTTAATTGTTAAATTAGATGTCATCACTAATACACAGGGGATAATATTGCAGTTAATTGTTAAATTAGATGTCATCACTAATACACATTGGATAATATTCCAGGTAATTGTTAAATTAGATGTCATCACGAATACACAGATGGTAATATTCCATTTAATTGTTAAATTAGATGTCATCACTAATACACAGGGGATAATATTTCCGATAATGTTTAAATTAGATGCCATCACGAATACACAGGTGATTATATTCCAGTTAATTGTTAAATTAGATGTCATCACTAATACACAGGGGATAATATTCCAGTTAATTGTGAAATTAGATGTCATCACTAATGCACAGGGGATAATATTCCAGTTAATTGTTAAATTAGATGTCATCACAAATACACATGGGATAATATTCCAGTTAATTGTTAAATTAGATGTCATCGCTAATACAAAGGGTATAATATTCCAGATAATTGTTAAATTAGATGTCATCACTAATACACAGGGGATAATATTCCAGTTAATTGTTAAAGTAGATGTCATCACAAAAACAGAGGTGATAATATTCCAGTTAATTGTTAAATAAGATGTCATCAATAATACACAGAGGATAATATTCCAGTTAATTGTTAAATTAGATGTCATCACTAATACACAGGGGTTAATATTCCAGTTAATTGTTAAATTAGAAGTCATCACTAAAACACAGGGGATAATATTCCAGTTAATTGTTAAATTAAATATCATCACTAATACACAGGGGATAATATTCCAGTTAATTGTTAAATTAGAAGTCATCACTAATACACAGGGGATAATATTCCAGTTAATTGTTAAATTAGATGTCATCAATAATACACAGGGGATAATATTCCAGTTAATTGTTAAATTAGATGTCATCAATAATACACAGGGGATAATATTCCAGTTAATTGTTAAATTAGATGTCATCAATAATACACAGGGGATAATATTCCAGTTAATTGTTAAATTAAATATCATCACTAATACACAGGGGATAATATTCCAGTTAATTGTTAAATTAGATGTCATCAGTAATACACAGGGGATAACATTCCAGTTAATTGTTAAATTAGATGTCATCACTAATACACAGGGGATAATATTCCAGTTAATTGTTAAATTAGAAGTCATCAATAATACACAGGGGATAATATTCCAGTTAATTGTTAAATTAAATATCTTCACTAATACACAGGGGATAATATTCCAGTTAATTGTTAAATTAGATGTCATCACTAATACACAGGGGATAATATTCCAGTTAATTGTTAAATTAGATGTCATCACTAATACACAGGGGTTAATATTCCAGTTAATTGTTAAATTAGAAGTCATCACTCATACACAGGTGATAATATTCCAGTTAATTGTTAAAATAGGTGTCATCACTAATACACAGGGGATAATATTCCTGTTAATTGTTAAATTAGATGTCATCGCGAATACACGGGGGATAATATTCCAGTTAATTGTTCAATTAGAAGTTATCACTAATACACAGGGGATAATATTCCAGTTAACTGTTAAATTAGATATCATCACTAATACACAGGGGATAACATTCCAGTTAATTGTTAAATTAGATGTCATCACAAATACACAGGGGATAATATTCCAGTTAATTGTTAAATTAGATGTCATCACTAATACACAGGGGATAATATTCCAGTTAATTGTTAAATTAGATGTCATCACTAATACACAGGTGATAATATTCCTGTTAATTGTTAAATTAGATGTCATCACAAATACACAGGGTTTAATATTCCAGTTCATTGTTAAATTAGATGTCATCACTAATACACAGGTGATAATATTCCAGTTAATTGTTAAATTAGATGTCATCACTAATAGACAGGGGATAATATTCCAGTTAATTGTTAAATTAGATGTCATCACTAATACACAGGTGATAATATTCCAGTTAATTGTTAAATTAGATGTCATCACTAATAGACAGGGGATAATATTCCAGTTAATTGTTAAATTAGATGTCATCACTAATACACAGGTGATAATATTCCAGTTCATTGTTAAATTAGATGTCATCACTAATACACAGGGGATAATATTCCAGTTAATTGTTAAATTAGATGTCATCACTAATACACAGGGTTTAATATTCCAGATAATTGTTAAGTTAAATATCATCACTAATACACAGGGGATAATATTCCAGTAAATTGTTCAATTAGATGTCATCACTAATACACAGGTGATAAGATTTCCGATAATGTTAAAATTAGATGTCATCACTAATACACCGGGGATAATATTCCAGTTAATTGTTAAATTAGATGTCATCACTAATACACAGGGGATAATATTCCAGTTAATTGTTAAATTAGATGTCATCACAAATACACAGGGGATAATATTCCAGTTAATTGTTAAATTAGATGTCATCACTAATACACAGGGGATAATATTCCAGTTAATTGTTAACTTAGATGTCATCACAAATACACAGGGGATAATATTCCAGTTAATTGTTAACTTAGATGTCATCACAAATACACAGGGGATAATATTCCAGTTAATTGTTAAATTAGATGTCATCACTAATACACAGATGATAATATTCCAGTTAATTGTTAAATTAGATGTCATCACTAATACACAGGGGATAATATTTCCGATAATGTTTAAATTAGATGCCATCACTAATACACAGGGGATTATATTCCAGTTAATTGTTAAATTAGATGTCATCACTAATACAAAGGGGATAATATTCCAGTTAATTGTGAAATTAGATGTCATCACTAATACACAGGGGATAATATTCCAGTTAATTGTTAAATTAGATGTCATCACAAATACACAGGGGATAATATTCCAGTTAATTGTTAAATTAGATGTCATCGCTAATACATGGGGGATAATATTCCTGTTAATTGTTAAATTAGATGTTATCACTAATACAAAGGGTATAATATTCCAGATAATTGTTAAATTAGATGTCATCACTAATACACAGGGGATAATATTCCAGTTAATTGTTAAAGTAGATGCCATCACAAAAACACAGGTGATAATATTCCAGTTAATTGTTAAATTAGATGTCATCAATAATACACAGAGGATAATATTCCAGTTAATTGTTAAATTAAATGTCATCACTAATACACAGGGGTTAATATTCCAGTTAATTGTTAAATTAGAAGTCATCACTAAAACACAGGGGATAATATTCCAGTTAATTGTTAAATTAAATATCATCACTAATACACAGGGGATAATATTCCAGTTAATTGTTAAATTAGAAGTCATCACTAATACACAGGGGATAATATTCCAGTTAATTGTTAAATTAGATGTCATCAATAATACACAGGGGATAATATTCCAGTTAATTGTTAAATTAGATGTCATCAATAATACACAGGGGATAATATTCCAGTTAATTGTTAAATTAGATGTCATCACTAATACACAGGGGATAATATTCCTGTTAATTGTTAAATTAGATGTCATCACAAATACACAGGGTTTAATATTCCAGTTCATTGTTAAATTAGATGTCATCACTAATACACAGGTGATAATATTCCAGTTAATTGTTAAATTAGATGTCATCACTAATAGACAGGGGATAATATTCCAGTTAATTGTTAAATTAGATGTCATCACTCATACACAGGTGATAATATTCCAGTTAATTGTTAAATTAGATGTCATCACTAATTTCTTCTTTTGGGCCTCCTTATCTCGAGAGACAATGGATACGCGCCTGGAGGTGGTCAGTGGTTTGTGAAGCAGCGCCTGGAGTGGCTATAAAGGCCAATTCTGGAGTAACAGGCTCTTCCACAGGTGCTGCAGAGAAATTTGTTTGTTGGGGCTGTTGCACAGTTGGCTCTCCCCTTGCGCCTCTGTCTTTTTTCCTGCCAACTACTAAGTCTCTTCGACTCGCCACAATTTAGCCCTGTCTTTATGGCTGCCCGCCAGCTCTGGCGAATGCTGGCAACTGACTCCCACGACTTGTGATCAATGTCACACGATTTCATGTCGCGTTTGCAGACGTCTTTATAACGGAGACATGGACGGCCGGTGGGTCTGATACCAGTGGCGAGCTCGCTGTACAATGTGTCTTTGGGGATCCTGCCATCTTCCATGCGGCTCACATGGCCAAGCCATCTCAAGCGCCGCTGACTCAGTAGTGTGTATAAGCTGGGGATGTTGGCCGCTTCAAGGACTTCTGTGTTGGAGATATAGTCCTGCCACCTGATGCCAAGTATTCTCCGAAGGCAGCGAAGATGGAATGAATTGAGACGTCGCTCTTGGCTGGCATACGTTGTCCAGGCCTCGCTGCCGTAGAGCAAGGTACTGAGGACACAGGCCTGATACACTCGGACTTTTGTGTTCCGTGTCAGTGCGCCATTTTCCCACACTCTCTTGGCCAGTCTGGACATAGCAGTGGAAGCCTTGCCCATGCGCTTGTTGATTTCTGCATCTAGAGACAGGTTACTGGTGATAGTTGAGCCTAGGTAGGTGAACTCTTGAACCACTTCCAGAGCGTGGTCGCCAATATTGATGGATGGAGCATTTCTGACATCCTGCCCCATGATGTTCGTTTTCTTGAGGCTGATGGTTAGGCCAAATTCATTGCAGGCAGACGCAAACCTGTCGATGAGACTCTGCAGGCATTCTTCAGTGTGAGATGTTAAAGCAGCATCGTCAGCAAAGAGGAGTTCTCTGATGAGGACTTTCCGTACTTTGGACTTCGCTCTTAGACGGGCAAGGTTTCACATGCGTTCATCACTAATACACAGGGTTTAATATTCCAGTTCATTGTTAAATTAGATATCATCACTAATACACAGGGGATAATATTCCAGTTAATTGTTAAATTAGAAGTCATCACTAATACACAGGGGATAATATTCCAGTTAATTGTTAAATTAGATGTCATCAATAATACACAGGGGATAATATTCCAGTTAATTGTTAAATTAGATGTCATCAATAATACACAGGGGATAATATTCCAGTTAATTGTTAAATTAGATGTCATCAATAATACACAGGGGATAATATTCCAGTTAATTGTTAAATTAGATGTCATCACTAATACACAGGGGATAATATTCCAGTTAATTGTTAAATTAGATGTCATCAATAATACACAGGGGATAATATTCCAGTTATTTGTTAAATTAAATATCATCACTAATACACAGGGGATAATATTCCAGTTAATTGTTAAATTAGATGTCATCAATAATACACAGGGGATAATATTCCAGTTAATTGTTAAATTAAATATCATCACTAATACACAGGGGATAATATTCCAGTTAATTGTTAAATTAGATGTCATCACTAATACACAGGGGATAATATTCCAGTTATTTGTTAAATTAGATGTCATCACTAATACACAGGTGTTAATATTCCAGTTAATTGTTAAATTAGAAGTCATCACTCATACACAGGTGATAATATTCCAGTTAATTGTTAAAATAGGTGTCATCACTAATACACAGGGGATAATATTCCAGTTAATTGTTAAATTAGATGTCATCGCGAATACACGGGGGATAATATTCCAGTTAATTGTTCAATTAGATGTTATCACTAATACAGAGGGGATAATATTCCAGTTAACTGTTAAATTAGATGTCATCACTAATACACAAGGGATAACATTCCAGTTAATTGTTAAATTAGATGTCATCACAAATACACAGCTGATAATATTCCAGTTAATTGTTAAATTAGATGTCATCTCTAATGCACAGGGGATAATATTCCAGTTAATTGTTAAATTAGATGTCATCACTAATACACAGGGTTTAATATTCCAGTTCATTGTTAAATTAGATGTCATCACTAATACACAGGGGATAATATTCCAGTTAATTGTTAAATTAGATGTCATCACTAATACACAGGGGATAATATTCCAGTTAATTGTTAAATTAGATGTCATCACTAATTCTTTTCTTTTGGGCCTCCTTATCTCGAGAGACAATGGATACGCGCCTGGAGGTGGTCAGTGGTTTGTGAAGCAGCGCCTGGAGTGGCTATAAAGGCCAATTCTGGAGTGACAGGCTCTTCCACAGGTGCTGCAGAGAAATTTGTTTGTTGGGGCTGTTGCACAGTTGGCTCTCCCCTTGCGCCTCTGTCTTTTTTCCTGCCAACTACTAAGTCTCTTCGACTCGCCACAATTTAGCCCTGTCTTTATGGCTGCCCGCCAGCTCTGGCGAATGCTGGCAACTGACTCCCACGACTTGTGATCAATGTCACATGATTTCATGTCGCGTTTGCCGACGTCTTTATAACGGAGACATGGACGGCCGGTGGGTCTGATACCAGTGGCGAGCTCGCTGTACAATGTGTCTTTGGGGATCCTGCCATCTTCCATGCGGCTCACATGGCCAAGCCATCTCAAGCGCCGCTGACTCAGTAGTGTGTATAAGCTGGGGATGTTGGCCGCTTCAAGGACTTCTGTGTTGGAGATATAGTCCTGCCACCTGATGCCAAGTATTCTCCGAAGGCAGCGAAGATGGAATGAATTGAGACGTCGCTCTTGGCTGGCATACGTTGTCCAGGCCTCGCTGCCGTAGAGCAAGGTACTGAGGACACAGGCCTGATACACTCGGACTTTTGTGTTCCGTGTCAGTGCGCCATTTTCCCACACTCTCTTGGCCAGTCTGAACATAGCAGTGGAAGCCTTACCCATGCGCTTGTTGATTTCTGCATCTAGAGACAGGTTACTGGTGATAGTTGAGCCTAGGTAGGTGAACTCTTGAACCACTTCCAGAGCGTGGTCGCCAATATTGATGGATGGAGCATTTCTGACATCCTGCCCCATGATGTTCGTTTTCTTGAGGCTGATGGTTAGGCCAAATGAATTTGGCCTAACCATCAGCCTCAAGAAAACGAACATCATGGGGCAGGATGTCAGAAATGTCATCACTAATACACAGGTGATAATATTCCTGTTAATTGTTAAATTAGATGTCATCACAAATACACAGGGTTTAATATTCCAGTTCATTGTTAAATTAGATGTCATCACTAATAAACAGGTGATAATATTCCAGTTAATTGTTAAATTAGATGTCATCACTAATAGACAGGGGATAATATTCCAGTTAATTGTTAAATTAGATGTCATCACTAATACACAGGTGATAATATTCCAGTTAATTGTTAAAGTAGATGTCATCACTAATACACAGGGTTTAATATTCCAGTTCATTGTTAAATTAGATATCATCACTAATACACAGGGGATAATATTCCAGTTAATTGTTAAATTAGATGTCATCACTAATACACAGGGTTTAATATTCCAGATAATTGTTCAATTAGATGTCATCACTAATACACAGGTGATAATACTTCCGATAATGTTAAAATTAGATGTCATCACTAATACACCGGGGATAATATTCCAGTTAATTGTTAAATTAGATGTCATCACTAATACACAGGGGATTATATTCCAGTTAATTGTTAAATTAGATGTCATCACAAATACACAGGGGATAATATTCCAGTTAATTGTTAACTTAGATGTCATCACAAATACACAGGGGATAATATTCCAGTTAATTGTTAAATTAGATGTCATCACTAATACACAGATGGTAATATTCCAGTTAATTGTTAAATTAGATGTCATCGCTAATACACAGGGGATAATATTTCCGATAATGTTTAAATTAGATGCCATCACTAATACGCAGGGGATTATATTCCAGTTAATTGTTAAATTAGATGTCATCACGAATACACAGGGGATAATACTCCAGTTAATTGTTAAATTAGATGTCATCACAAAAACACAGGGGATAATATTCCAGTTAATTGTTAAATTAGATGTCATCACTAATACACAGGGGATAATATTCCAGTTACTTGTGAAATTAGATGTCATCACTAATACACAGGTGATAATATTCCAGTTAATTGTTAAATTAGATGTCATCACTAATAGACAGGACATAATATTCCAGTTAATTGTTAAATTAGATGTCATCACAAATACACAGGGGATAATATTCCGGTTAATTGTTAAATTAGATGTCATCACAAATACACAGGGGATAATATTCCAGTTAATTGTTAAATTAGATGTCATCGCTAATACATGGGGGATAATATTCCAGTTAATTGTTAAATTAGATGTTATCACTAATACAAAGGGGATAATATTCCAGTTAATTGTTAAAATAGATGTCATCACTAATACACAGGTGATAATATTCCAGTTAATTGTTAAATTAGATGTCTTCACTAATACACAGGGGTTAATATTCCAGTTAATTGTTAAATTAGAAGTCATCACTAATACACAGGGGATAATATTCCAGAAAATTGTTCAATTAGATGTCATCACTAATACACAGGTGATAATATTCCAGTTAATTGTTAAATTAGATGTCATCACTAATACACAGGGGATAATATTCCAGTTAATTGTTAAATTAGATGTCATCACTAATACACAGGGGATAATATTCCAGTTAATTGTTAAATTAGATGTCATCACAAATACACAGGATTTAATATTCCAGTTAATTGTTAAATTAGATGTCATCACTAACACACAGATGGTAATATTCCAGTTAATTGTTAAATTAGATGTCATCACTAATACAAAGAGGATAATATTCCAGTTAATTGTTCAATTAGATGTCATCACTAATATACAGGGGAAAATATTCCAGTTAATTGTGAAATTAGATGTCATCACTAATACACAGGGGATAATATTTCCGATAATGTTTAAATTAGATGTCATCACTAATACACAGGGGATAATATTCCAGTTAATTGTTAAATTAGATGACATCACTAATACACAGGGGACAATACTCCAGTTAATTGTTAAATTAGATGCCATCACAAATACACAGGGGATAATATTCCAGTTAATTGTTAAATTAGATGTCATCCCGAATACACTTGGGATAATATTCCAGTTAATTGTTCAATTAGATGTTATCACTAATACACAGGGGATAATATTCCAGTTAACTGTTAAATTAGATGTCATCACTAATACACAGGGGATAATATTCCAGTTAATTGTTAAATTTGATGTCATCACAAATACAGCGGTGATAATATTCCAGTTAATTGTTAAATTAGATGTCATCACTAAGACACAGGGTTCAATATTCCAGTTCATTGTTAAATTAGATATCATCACTAATACACAGGTGATAATATTCCAAATAATTGTTAAATTAGATGTCATCACTAATACACAGGTGATAATATTCCAGTTAATTGTTAAATTAGATGTCATCAATAATACACAGGGGATAATATTCCAGTTAATTGTTAAATTAGATGTCATCACTAATACACAGGGTTTAATATTCCAGTTAATTGTTAAATTAGATGTCATCACTAATACACAGGTGATAATATTCCAGTTAATTGTTAAATTAGATGTCATCACTAATACACAGGTGCTAATATTCCAGTTAATTGTTAAATTAGATATCATCACTAATACACAGGTGATAATATTCCAGTTAATTGTTAAATTAGATGTCATCACTAATACACAGGTGATAATATTCCAGTTAATTGTTAAATTAGATGTCATCTCTAATGCACAGGGGATAATATTTCAGTTAATTGTTAAATGACATGTCATCACTAATACACAGGGGATAATATTCCAGTTAATTGTTCAATTAGATGTCATCACTAATACACAGGGTATAATATTCTGGTTAATTGTTAAATTAGATGTCATCACTAATACACAGGGGATAATATTCCAGTTAATTGTTAAATTAGATGTCATCACAAATACACAGGGTGTAATATTCCGATTAATTGTTAACTAAGATGTCATCACTAATACACAGGGGATAATATTCCAGTTAATTGTTAAATTAGATGTCATCAGCAATACACAGGGGGTAATGTTCCGATTAATTGTTAACTTATATATCATCACTAATACACATGGGATAATATTCCAGTTAATTGTTAAATTATATGTCATCACCAATACACAGGGGATAATATTCCAGTTAATTGTTAAATTAGATGTCATCACTAATACACAGGGTATAATATTCCAGTTAATTGTTAAATTAGATGTCATCACTAATGCACAGGGGATAATATTCCAGTTAATTGTTAAATTAGATGTCATCACGAATACACAGGTGATAATATTCCAGTTAATTGTTAAATTACATGTCATCACTAATACACAGGGGATAATATTCACAGTTAATTGTTAAATTAGATGTCATCACTAATCCACAGGGGATAATATTCCAGTTAATTCTTAAATTAGATGTCATCACTTATGCACAAGGGATAATATTCCATTTAATCGTTAAATTAGATGTCATCACTAATACACAGGGGATAACATTCCATTTAATTGTTAAATTAGATGTCATCACGAATACACAGGTGATAATATTCCAGATAATTGTTAAATTAGATGTCACAACTAATACACAGTTGATAATATTCCTGTTAATTGTTAAATTAGATGTCATCACTAATACACAGGTGATAATATTCCAGATAATTGTTAAATTAGATGTCATCAATAATACACAGGGGATAATATTCTAGTTAATTGTTAAATTAGATGTCATCACTAATGCACAGGTGATAATATTCCAGTTAATTGTTAAATTAGATGTCATCACTAATACACAGGTGATAATATTCCAGTTAATTGTTAAATTAGATGTCATCACTAATACACAGGTGATAATATTCCAGTTAATTGTTAAATTAGATGTCATCACTAATACACAGGGGATAATATTCCAGTTAATTGTTAAATTAGATGTCATTAATAATACACAGGGGATAATATTCTAGTTAATTGTTAAATTAGATGTCATCACTAATACACAGGTGATAATATTCCAGTTAAGTGTAAAATAAGATGTCATCACTAATACACAGGGGATAATATTCCAGTTAATTGTTCAATTAGATGTCATCACTAATCCACAGGGGATAATATTCCATTTAATTCTTAAGTTAGATGTCATCACTCATACACAGGTGATAATATTCCAGTTAATTGTTAAATTAGATGTCATCACAAATACACAGGGGATAATATTCCAGTTAATTGTTAAATTAGATGTCATCACAAATACACAGGGTGTAATATTCCAGTTAATTGTTAACTAAGATGTCATCACTAATACACAGGGGATAATATTCCAGTTAATTGTTAAATTAGATGTCATCACCAATACACAGGGGGTAATGTTCCGATTAATTGTTAACTTATATATCATCACTAATACACAGGGGATAATATTCCAGTTAATTGTTAAATTATATGTCATCACCAATACACAGGGGATAATATTCCAGTTAATTGTTAAATTAGATGTCATCACTAATACACAGGGGATAATATTCCAGTTAATTGTTAAATTAGATGTCATCACTAATGCACAGGGGATAATATTCCAGTTAATTGTTAAATTAGATGTCATCACGAATACACAGGTGATAATATTCCATTTAATTGTTGAATTAGATGTCATCACTAATCCACAGGGGATAATATTCCAGTTAATTCTTAAATTAGATGTCATCACTTATGCACAAGGGATAATATTCCATTTAATCGTTAAATTAGATGTCATCACTAATACACAGGGGATAACATTCCATTTAATTGTTAAATTAGATGTCATCACTAATACACAGGGGATAATATTCCAGATAATTGTTAAATTAGATGTCACAACTAATACACAGGTGATAATATTCCTGTTAATTGTTAAATTAGATGTCATCACTAATACACAGGTGATAATATTCCAGTTAATTGTTAAATTAGATGTCATCAATCATGCACAGGGGATAATATTCTAGTTAATTGTTAAATTAGATGTCATCACTAATACACAGGTGATAATATTCCAGTTAATTGTCAAATTAGATGTCATCACTAATACACAGGTGATAATATTCCAGTTAATTGTTAAATGACATGTCATCACTAATACACAGGGGATAATATTCCAGTTAATTGTTCAATTAGATGTCATCACTAATACACAGGGGATAATATTCTGGTTAATTGTTAAATTAGATGTCATCACTAATACACAGGGGATAATATTCCAGTTAATTGTTAAATTAGATGTCATCACAAATACACAGGGTGTAATATTCCGATTAATTGTTAACTAAGATGTCATCACTAATACACAGGGGATAATATTCCAGTTAATTGTTAAATTAGATGTCATCAGCAATACACAGGGGATAATGTTCCAGTTAATTATTAAATTAGATGTCATCACTAATACACAGGGGATAATATTCCAGTTAATTGTTAAATTAGATGTCATCACTAATACACAGGGGATAATATTCCAGTTAATTGTTAAATTAGATGTCATCACTAATACACTGGGGATAATATTCCAGATAATTGTTAAATTAGATGTCATCACTAATACACAGGTGATAATATTCCAGTTTATTGTTAAATTAGATGTCATCACTAATACACAGGTGATAATATTCCAGTTAATTGTTAAATTAGATGTCATCACTAATACACAGGGGATAATATTCTAGTTAATTGTTCAATTAGATGTCATCACGAATACACAGGGGATAATATTCCAGTTATTTGTTCAATTAGATGTCATCACTAATACACAGGGGGTAATATTCCAGTTAATTATTAAATTAGATGTCATCACTAATACACAGGGGATAATATTCCAGTTAATTGTTAAATTAGATGTCATCACTATTACACAGGGGATAATATTCCAGTTAATTGTTAAATTAGATGTCATCACTAATACACAGGGGATAATATTCCAGATAATTGTTAAATTAGATGTCATCACTAATACACTGGTGATAATATTCCAGTTAATTGTTAAATTAGATGTCATCACGAATACACAGGGGATAATATTCCAGTTAATTGTTAAATTAGATGTCATCACTAATACACAGGGGATAATATTCCAGATAATTGTTAAAGTAGATGTCACAACTAATACACAGGTGATAATATTCCTGTTAATTGTTAAATTAGATGTCATCACTAATACACAGGTGATAATATTCCAGTTAATTGTTAAATTAGATGTCATCAATCATACACAGGGGATGATATTCTAGTTAATTGTTAAATTAGATGTCATCACTAATACACAGGTGATAATATTCCAGTTAATTGTTAAATTAGATGTCATCACTAATACACAGGTGATAATATTCCAGTTAATTGTTAAATTAGATGTCATCACTAATACACAGGTGTTAATATTCCAGTTAATTGTTAAATGACATGTCATCACTAATACACAGCGGATAATATTCCAGTTAATTGTTCAATTAGATGTCATCGCTAATACACAGGGGATAATATTCTTGTTAATTGTTAAATTAGATGTCATCACTAATACACAGGTGATAATATTCCAGTTAATTGTTAAATTAGATGTCATCACAAATACACAGGGTGTAATATTCCGATTAATTGTTAACTAAGATGTCATCACTAATACACAGGGGATAATATTCCAGTTAATTGTTAAATTAGATGTCATCAGCAATACACAGGGGATAATGTTCCGATTAATTGTTAACTTATATATCATCACTAATACACAGGGGATAATATTCCAGTTAATTGTTAAATTATATGTCATCACCAATACACAGGGGATAATATTCCAGTTAATTGTTAAATTAGATGTCATCACTAATACACAGGGTATAATATTCCAGTTAATTGTTAAATTAGATGTCATCACTAATGCACAGGGGATAATATTCCAGTTAATTGTTAAATTAGATGTCATCACGAATACACAGGTGATAATATTCCAGTTAATTGTTAAATTACATGTCATCACTAATACACAGGGGATAATATTCCAGTTAATTGTTAAATTAGATGTCATCACTAATACACAGGGGATAATATTCCAGTTAATTCTTAAATTAGATGTCATCACTTAAGCACAAGGGATAATATTCCATTTAATTGTTAAATTAGATGTCATCACTAATACACAGGGGATAACATTCCATTTAATTGTTAAATTAGATGTCATCACGAATACACAGGGGATAATATTCCAGATAATTGTTAAATTAGATGTCACAACGAATACACAGGTGATAATATTCCAGTTAAGTGTAAAATAAGATGTCATCACTAATACACAGGGGATAATATTCCAATTAATTGTTCAATTAGATGTCATCACTAATCCACAGGGGATAATATTCCATTTAATTCTTAAGTTAGATGTCATCACTAATACACAGGTGATAATATTCCAGTTAATTGTTAAATTAGATGTCATCACAAATACACAGGGGGTAATATTCCAGTTAATTATTAAATTAGATGTCATCGCTAATACACAGGGGATAATATTCCAGTTAATTGTTAAATTAGATGTCATCACTAATACACAGGGGATAATATTCCAGTTAATTGTTAAATTAGATGTCATCACTAATACACAGGGGATAATATTCCAGATAATTGTTAAATTAGATGTCATCACGAATACACAGGTGATAATATTCCAATTAATTGTTAAATTACATGTCATCACTAATACACAGGGGATAATATTCCAGTTAATTGTTAAATTAGATGTCATCACTAATCCACAGGGGATAATATTCCAGTTAATTCTTAAATTAGATGTCATCACTTTAGCACAAGGGATAATATTCCATTTAATTGTTAAATTAGATGTCATCACTAATACACAGGGGATAACATTCCATTTAATTGTTAAATTAGATGTCATCACGAATACACAGGGGATAATATTCCAGATAATTGTTAAATTAGATGTCATCACTAATACACAGGTGATAATATTCCAGTTAATTGTTAAATTAGATGTCATCAATAATACACAGGGGATAATATTCTAGTTAATTGTTAAATTAGATGTCATCACTAATACACAGGTGATAATATTCCAGTTAATTGTTAAATTAGATGTCATCACTAATACACAGGTGATAATATTCCAGTTAATTGTTAAATTAGATGTCATCACTAATACACAGGTGATAATATTCCAGTTAATTGTTACATTAGATGTCATCACTAATACACAGGGGATAATATTCCAGTTAATTGTTAAATTAGATGTCATCACTAATACACAGGTGATAATATTCCAGTTAATTGTTAAATTAGATGTCATCAATAATACACAGGGGATAATATTCTAGTTAATTGTTAAATTAGATGTCATCACTAATACACAGGTGATAATATTCCAGTTAATTGTTAAATTAGATGTCATCACTAATACACAGGTGATAATATTCCAGTTAATTGTTACATTAGATGTCATCACTAATACACAGGGGATAATATTCCAGTTAATTGTTAAATTAGATGTCATCACTAATACACAGGTGATAATATTCCAGTTAATTGTTAAATTAGATGTCATCAATAATACACAGGGGATAATATTCTAGTTAATTGTTAAATTAGATGTCATCACTAATACACAGGTGATAATATTCCAGTTAAGTGTAAAATCAGATGTCATCACTAATACACAGGGGATAATATTCCAGTTAATTGTTCAATTAGATGTCATCACTAATCCACAGGGGATAATATTCCATTTAATTCTTAAGTTAGATGTCATCACTAATACACAGGTGATAATATTCCAGTTAATTGTTAAATTAGATGTCATCACAAATACACAGGGGATAATATTCCAGTTAATTGTTCAATTAGATGTCATCACTAATACACAGGTGATAATATTCCAGTTAATTGTTAAATTAGATGTCATCACTAATACACAGGTGATAATATTCCAGTTAATTGTTAAATTAGATGTCATCACTAATACACAGGTGATAATATTCCAGTTAATTGTTCAATTAGATGTCATCACTAATACACAGGTGATAATATTCCAGTTAATTGTTAAATTAGATGTCATCACTAATACACAGGTGATAATATTCCAGTTAATTGTTAAATTAGATGTCATCACTAATACACAGGTGATAATATTCCAGTTAATTGTTAAATTAGATGTCATCACTAATACACAGGTGATAATATTCCAGTTAATTGTTAAATTAGATGTCATCACTAATACACAGGTGATAATATTCCAGTTAATTGTTACATTAGATGTCATCACTAATACACAGGGGATAATATTCCAGTTAATTGTTAAATTAGATGTCATCACTAATACACAGGGGATAATATTCCAGTTAATTGTTCAATTAGATGTCATCACTAATACACAGGTGATAATATTCCAGTTAATTGTTAAATTAGATGTCATCACTAATACACAGGTGATAATATTCCAGTTAATTGTTCAATTAGATGTCATCACTAATCCACAGGGGATAATATTCCATTTAATTCTTAAGTTAGATGTCATCACTAATACACAGGTGATAATATTCCAGTTAATTGTTCAATTAGATGTCATCACTAATCCACAGGTGATAATATTCCATTTAATTCTTAAGTTAGATGTCATCACTAATACACAGGTGATAATATTCCAGTTAATTATTAAATTAGATGTCATCACTAATACACAGGGGATAATATTCCAGTTAATTGTTAAATTAGATGTCATCACTAATACACAGGGGATAATATTCCAGTTAATTGTTAAATTAGATGTCATCACTAATACACAGGGGATAATATTCCAGATAATTGTTAAATTAGATGTCATCACTAATACACAGGTGATAATATTCCAGTTAATTGTTAAATTAGATGTCATCACTAATACACAGGGGATAATATTCTAGTTAATTGTTAAATTAGATGTCATCACGAATACACAGGGGATAATATTCCAGTTATTTGTTCAATTAGATGTCATCACTAATACACAGGGGGTAATATTCCAGTTAATTATTAAATTAGATGTCATCACTAATACACAGGGGATAATATTCCAGTTAATTGTTAAATTAGATGTCATCACTATTACACAGGGGATAATATTCCAGTTAATTGTTAAATTAGATGTCATCACTAATACACAGGGGATAATATTCCAGATAATTGTTAAATTAGATGTCATCACTAATACACTGGTGATAATATTCCAGTTAATTGTTAAATTAGATGTCATCACTAATACACAGGGGATAATATTCCAGTTAATTGTTAAATTAGATGTCATCACTAATCCACAGGGGATAATATTCCATTTAATTCTTAAGTTAGATGTCATCACGAATACACAGGTGATAATATTCCAGTTAATTGTTAAATTAGATGTCATCACAAATACACAGGGGGTAATATTCCAGTTAATTATTAAATTAGATGTCATCACTAATACACAGGGGATAATATTCCAGTTAATTGTTAAATTAGATGACATCACTAATACACAGGGGATAATATTCCAGTTAATTGTTAAATTAGATGTCATCACTAATCCACAGGGGATAATATTCCAGTTAATTCTTAAATTAGATGTCATCACTTAAGCACAAGGGATAATATTCCATTTAATTGTTAAATTAGATGTCATCACTAATACACAGGGGATAACATTCCATTTAATTGTTAAATTAGATGTCATCAGGAATACACAGGGGATAATATTCCAGATAATTGTTAAATTAGATGTCACAACTAATACACAGGTGATAATATTCCTGTTAATTGTTAAATTAGATGTCATCACTAATACACAGGTGATAATATTCCAGTTAATTGTTAAATTAGATGTCATCAATAATACACAGGGGATAATATTCTAGTTAATTGTTAAATTAGATGTCATCACTAATACACAGGTGATAATATTCCAGTTAATTGTTAAATTAGATGTCATCACTAATACACAGGTGATAATATTCCAGTTAATTGTTAAATTAGATGTCATCACTAATACACAGGTGATAATATTCCAGTTAATTGTTAAATTAGATGTCATCACTAATACACAGGTGATAATATTCCAGTTAAGTGTAAAATAAGATGTCATCACTAATACACAGGGGATAATATTCCAGTTAATTGTTCAATTAGATGTCATCACTAATCCACAGGGGATAATATTCCATTTAATTCTTAAGTTAGATGTCATCACTAATACACAGGTGATAATATTCCAGTTAATTGTTAAATTAGATGTCATCACAAATACACAGGGGATAATATTCCAGTTAATTGTTCAATTAGATGTCATGACTAATCCACAGGGGAAAATATTCCATTTATTTCTTAAGTTAGATGTCATCACTAATACACAGGTGATAATATTCCAGTTAATTGTTCAATTAGATGTCATCACTAATCCACAGGTGATAATATTCCATTTAATTCTTAAGTTAGATGTCATCACTAATACACAGGTGATAATATTCCAGTTAATTATTAAATTAGATGTCATCACTAATACACAGGGGATAATATTCCAGTTAATTGTTAAATTAGATGTCATCACTAATACACAGGGGATAATATTCCAGTTAATTGTTAAATTAGATGTCATCACTAATACACAGGGGATAATATGCTAGATAATTGTTAAATTAGATGTCATCACTAATACACAGGTGACAATATTCCAGTTAATTGTTAAATTAGATGTCATCACTAATACACAGGGGATAATATTCCAGTTAATTGTTAAATTAGATGTCATTAATAATACACAGGGGATAATATTCTAGTTAATTGTTAAATTAGATGTCATCACTAATACACAGGTGATAATATTCCAGTTAAGTGTAAAATAAGATGTCATCACTAATACACAGGGGATAATATTCCAGTTAATTGTTCAATTAGATGTCATCACTAATCCACAGGGGATAATATTCCATTTAATTCTTAAGTTAGATGTCATCACTAATACACAGGTGATAATATTCCAGTTAATTGTTAAATTAGATGTCATCACAAATACACAGGGGATAATATTCCAGTTAATTGTTCAATTAGATGTCATCACTAATCCACAGGTGATAATATTCCATTTAATTCTTAAGTTAGATGTCATCACTAATACACAGGTGATAATATTCCAGTTAATTGTTCAATTAGATGTCATCACTAATCCACAGGTGATAATATTCCATTTAATTCTTAAGTTAGATGTCATCACTAATACACAGGTGATAATATTCCAGTTAATTATTAAATTAGATGTCATCACTAATACACAGGGGATAATATTCCAGTTAATTGTTAAATTAGATGTCATTAATAAAACACAGGGGATAATATTCTAGTTAATTGTTAAATTAGATGTCATCACTAATACACAGGGGATAATATGCTAGATAATTGTTAAATTAGATGTCATCACTAATACACAGGTGATAATATTCCAGTTAATTGTTAAATTAGATGTCATCACTAATACACAGGGGATAATATTCCAGTTAATTGTTGAATTAGATGTCATTAATAATACACAGGGGATAATATTCTAGTTAATTGTTAAATTAGATGTCATCACTAATACACAGGTGATAATATTCCAGTTAAGTGTAAAATAAGATGTCATCACTAATACACAGGGGATAATATTCCAGTTAATTGTTCAATTAGATGTCATCACTAATCCACAGGGGATAATATTCCATTTAATTCTTAAGTTAGATGTCATCACTAATACACAGGTGATAATATTCCAGTTAATTGTTAAATTAGATGTCATCACAAATACACAGGGGATAATATTCCAGTTAATTGTTCAATTAGATGTCATCACTAATCCACAGGTGATAATATTCCATTTAATTCTTAAGTTAGATGTCATCACTAATACACAGGTGATAATATTCCAGTTCATTGTTCAATTAGATGTCATCACTAATCCACAGGTGATAATATTCCATTTAATTCTTAAGTTAGATGTCATCACTAATACACAGGTGATAATATTCCAGTTAATTATTAAATTAGATGTCATCACTAATACACAGGGGATAATATTCCAGTTAATTGTTAAATTAGATGTCATCACTAATACACAGGGGATAATATTCCAGTTAATTGTTAAATTAGATGTCATCACTAATACACAGGGGATAATATTCTAGATAATTGTTAAATTAGATGGCATCACTAATACACAGGTGATAATATTCCAGTTAATTGTTAAATTAGATGTCATCACTAATACACAGGGGATAATATTCTAGTTAATTGTTAAATTAGATGTCATCACGAATACACAGGGGATAATATTCCAGTTATTTGTTCAATTAGATGTCATCACTAATACACAGGGGGTAATATTCCAGTTAATTATTAAATTAGATGTCATCACTAATACACAGGGGATAATATTCCAGTTAATTGTTAAATTAGATGTCATCACTATTACACAGGGGATAATATTCCAGTTAATTGTTAAATTAGATGTCATCACTAATACACAGGGGATAATATTCCAGATAATTGTTAAATTAGATGTCATCACTAATACACTGGTGATAATATTCCAGTTAATTGTTAAATTAGATGTCATCACTAATACACAGGGGATAATATTCCAGTTAATTGTTAACTTAGATGTCATCACTAATACACAGGGGATAATATTCCACTTAATTGTTAAATTAGATGTCATCACTAATACACAGGGTTTAATATTCCAGTTAATTGTTAAATTAGATGTCATCACTAATACACAGGGGATAATATTCCAGTCAATTGTTATATTAGATGTCATCACTCATACACAGGGGATAATATTCCAGTTAATTGTTAAATTAGATGTCATCACGAATACACAGGTGATAATAGTCCAGTTAATTGTTAAATGACATGTCATCACTAATACACAGGGGATAATATTCCAGTTAATTGTTCAATTAGATGTCATCACAAATACACAGGGTGTAATATTCCGACTAATTTTTAACTGAGATGTCATCACTAATACACAGGGGATAATATTCCAGTTAATTGTTAAATTATATGTCATCACCAATACACAGGTGATAATATTCCGATTAATTGTTAACTTATATATCATCACTAATACACAGGGGATAATATTCCAGTTAATTGTTAAATTAGATGTCATCACTAATACACAGGGGATAATATTCCATTTAATTGTTCAATTAGATGTCATCACTCATACACAGGGGATAACATTCCATTTAATTGTTAAATTAGATGTCATCACGAATACACAGGTGATAATATTCTGGTTAATTGCTAACTTAGATGTCATCACTAATGCACAGGGGAGAATATTTCAGTTAATTGTTAAATTAAATGTCAGCACGAATACACAGGGGATAATATTCCATTTAATTGTTAAATTAGATGTCATCACTAATGCACAGAGGATAATATTCCAGTTAGTTGTTAAATTAGATGTCATCACTCATGCACAGGGGATAATATTCTGGTTAATTGTTAAATTAGATGTCATCACTCATGCACAGGGGATAATATTCTGGTTAATTGTTCAATTATATGTCATCACCAATACACAGGGGATAACATTCCAGTTAATTGTTAAATATGATGTCATCACCATTACACTGGATAATATTCCAGTTAATTGTTAAATTAGATATCATCACTGATACACAGGGGGTAGTATTTCAGTTATTTGTTAAATTAGATGTCATCACTAACACACAGGGGATAATATTCCAGTTAATTGTTAAATTAGATGTCATCACTAATACACAGGGGATAATATTCCATTTAATGGTTACATTAGATGTCATCACTAATACACAGTTGATAATATTCCAGTTAATTGTTAAATTAGATGTCATCACGAATACACAGGGAATAATATTCTGGGTAACTGTTAAATTAGATGACATCACTCATGCACAGGGGATAATATTCCAGTTAATTGTAAAAATAGATGTCTTTCCGGAATCAAAGGGAATAATATTCTGGTTAATTTTTCAATTATATGTCATCAAAAATACACAGGGGATAATATTCCAGTTAATTGTTAAATTAGATGTCATCACTAATACACAGGGATAATATTCCAGTTAATTGTTATATTAGATTTGATCACTAATACACGGGATAATATTCCAGTTAATTGTTAAATTAAATGTCATCACGAATACACAGGGGTTAATATTCCAGTTAATTGTTAAATTAGATTTCATCACTAATACACAGGGGATAATATTCCAGTTAAGTGTTAAATTAGATGTCATCACTAATACACAGGGATAATATTCCAGTTAATTGTTAAATTAGATTTCATCACTAATACACAGGGGATAATATTCCAGTTAATTGTTAAATTAGATGTCATCACTAATACACAGGGATAATATTCCAGTTAATTGTGCAATTAGATGTCATCACTATTGCACACGGAACAACATTCCAATTAATTGTTAAATTGGATGTCATCACTAATACACAGGAGATAATATTCCAATTAATTGTTAAATTGGATGTCATCACTAATACACAGGGGATAATATTCCTGTTAATTGATCAATTAGATGTCATCACTAATACACAGGGGATAATATTCCAGTTAATTGTTAAAATAACTGACCACCTCCAGGCGCGTATCCATTGTCTCTCGAGATAAGGAGGCCCAAAAGGAAATTGTTAAATTAGATGTCATCACAAATGCACAGGGGATAATATTCCAGTTAATTGTTAAATCAGATGTCATCAGGAATGCACAAGGGATAATATTCCACTTAATTGTTAAATGAGATGTCGTCACTAATGCACAGCGGATAATATTCCAGTTAATTGATAAATTAGATGTCATCACTAATGCACAGTGGATAATATTCCAGTTAATTGTTAAATTAGATGTCATCACTAATACACAGGGGATAATATTCCGATTAATCGTTAACTTAGATGTCATCACTCATGCACAGTGGACAATATTCTGTTTAATTGTTAAATTAGATGTCATCACCAATACACAGGGAATAATATTCTGGCTAATTGTGAAAATTAGATGTCATCACCAATACACGGGGGTTAATATTCCAGTTAATTGTTAATTTAGATGTCATCACAAATTCATAGGGTATCGTCTTCGGGTTAGTTGTTAAATTAGCTGACATCACTAATACACAGAGAATAATATTCTGGTTAATTGTTAAATTAGTTGTCATCACTTATACGCAGGGATTAATATTCTGGATAATTGTGAAATTAGATACCACCACTCATACAAAGGGATAATATTCCGGTTAATTGTTAAATTAGATGTCATCATTAATACACAGAGGACAATATTCCAGTTAATTGTTAAAATAGATGTCTTCACTAATTCACAGGGAGTAATATTCTGGTTAATTGTTAAATTAGATGTCATCACGATTACACAGGGGATAATATTCCAGTTAATTGTTAAATTAGATGTCATCACTGATACACAGGGGATAATATTCCAGTTAAATGTGCAATTAGATGTCATCACTAATGCACAGGGAATAACATTCCAATTAATTGTTAAATTGGATGTCATCACCAATACACAGGGGATAATATTCCAATCAATTGTTAAATTAGATGTCATCACTAATGCACAGGGAATAACATTCCAATTAATTGTTAAATTGGATGTCATCTCTAATACACAAGGGATAATAATCCAATTAATTGTTAAATTAGATGTCATCACTAATGCACAGGGAATAACATTCCAATTAATTGTTATATTGGATGTCATCACTAATACACAGGGGATAATTTTCCATTTAATGGTTACATTAGATGTCATCACTAATACACAGGTGATAATATTCCAGTTAATTGTTAAATTAGATGTCATCACGAATACACAGGGAATAATATTCTGGGTAACTGTTAAATTAGATGACATCACTCATGCACAGGGGATAATATTCCAGTTAATTGTTAAAATAGATGTCTTTCCGAAATCACAGGGAATAATATTCTGGTTAATTTTTCACTTATATGTCATCACCAATACACAGGGGTAACATTCCAGTTAATTGTTAAATATGATGTCATCACTAATACACTGGATAATATTCCAGTTAATTGTTAAATTAGATGTCATCACTAATACACAGGGGGTAATATTCCAGTTATTTGTTAAATTAGATGTCATCACTTACACACAGGGGATAATATTCCAGTTAATTGTTAAATTTGATGTCATCACTAATACACAGGAGATAATATTCCATTTAATGGTAACATTAGGTGTCATCACGAATACACAGGGGATAATATTCCAGTTAATTGTTAAATTAGATGTCATCACTAATACACAGATGGTAATATTCCAGTTAATTGTTAAATTAGATGTCATCACTAATACACAGGGGATAATATTTCCGATAATGTTTAAATTAGATGCCATCACTAATACACAGGGGATTATATTCCAGATAATTGTTAAATTAGATGTCATCACTAATGCACAGGGGATAATACTCCAGTTAATTGTTAAATTAGATGTCATCACAAAAACACAGGGGATAATATTCCAGTTAATTGTTAAATTAGATGTCATCACTAATACACAGGGGATAATATTCCAGTTAATTGTTAAATTAGATGTCATCACAAATACACAGGGGATAATATTCCGGTTAATTGTTAAATTAGATGTCATCACAAATACAAAGGGGATAATATTCCAGTTAATTGTTAAATTAGATGTCATCGCTAATACATGGGGGATAATATTCCAATTAATTGTTAAATTAGATGTCATCACTAATACACAGGGGATAATATTCCAGTTAATTGTTAAAGTAGATGTCATCTCTAATGCACAGGGGATAATATTCCAGTTAATTGTTAAATTAGATGTCATCACTAATACACAGGGTTTACTATTCCAGTTCATTGTTAAATTAGATGTCATCACTAATAGACAGGGGATAATATTCCAGTTAATTGTTAAATTAGATGTCATCACTAATACACAGGTGATAATATTCCAGTTAATTGTTAAATTAGATGTCATCACTAATACACAGGGTTTAATATTCCAGTTAATTGTTAAATTAGATGTCATCACTAATACACAGGGGATAATATTCCAGTTAATTGTTAAATTAGATGTCATCACTAATACACATGGTTTAATATTCCAGTTAATTGTTAAATTAAATATCATCGCTAATACACAGGTGATAATAGTCCAGTAAATTGTTCAATTAGATGTCCTCACTAATACACAGGTGATAATATTTCCGATAATGTTAAAATTGGATGTCATCACAAATACACCGGGGATAATATTCCAGTTAATTGTTAAATTAGATGTCATCACTAATACACAGGGGATAATATTCCAGTTAATTGTTAAATTAGATGTCATCACAAATACACAGGGGATAATATTCCAGTTAATTGTTAAATTAGATGTCATCACTAATACACAGATGGTAATATTCCAGTTAATTGTTAAATTAGATGTCATCACTAATACACAGGGGATAATATTTCGGATAATGTTTAAATTAGATGCCATCACTAATACACAGGGGATAATATTCCAGTTAATTGTTAAATTAGATGTCATCACTAATGCACAGGGGATAATACTCCAGTTAATTGTTAAATTAGATGTCATCACAAAAACACAGGGGATAATATTCCAGTTAATTGTTAAATTAGATGTCATCACTAATACACAGGGGATAATATTCCAGTTAATTGTGAAATTAGATGTCATCACTAATACACAGGGGATAATATTCCAGTTAATTGTTAAATTAGATGTCATCACAAATACACAGGGGATAATATTCCGGTTAATTGTTAAATTAGATGTCATCACAAATACAAAGGGGATAATATTCCAGTTAATTGTTAAATTAGATGTCATCGCTAATACATGGGGGATAATATTCCAATTAATTGTTAAATTAGATGTCATCACGAATACACAGGGGATAATATTCCAGTTAATTGTTAAAGTAGATGTCATCACAAAAACACAGGTGATAATATTCCAGTTAATTGTTAAATTAGATGTCATCACTAATACACAGGTGATAATATTCCTGTTAATTGTTAAATTAGATGTCATCACAAATACACAGGGTTTAATATTCCAGTTCATTGTTAAATTAGATGTCATCACTAATAGACAGGGGATAATATTCCAGTTAATTGTTAAATTAGATGTCATCACTAATACACAGGTGATAATATTCCAGTTAATTGTTAAATTAGATGTCATCACTAATACACAGAGTTTAATATTCCAGTTCATTGTTAAATTAGATGTTATCACTAATACACCGGGGATAATATTCCAGTTAATTGTTAAATTAGATGTCATCACGAATACACAGGGTTTAATATTCCAGTTAATAGTTAAATTGAATAACATCACTAATACACAGGGGATAATATTCCAGTTAATTGTTAAATTAGATGTCATCACAAAAACACAGGGGATAATATTCCAGTTAATTGTTCAATTAGATGTCATCACTAATACACAGGGGATAATATTCCAGTTAATTGTTAAATTAGATGTCATCACAAAAACACAGGGGATAATATTCCAGTTCATTGTTAAATTAGATGTCATCACTAATACACAGGGGATAATATTCCAGTTAATTGTGAAATTAGATTTCATCACTAATACACAGGGGATAATATTCCAGTTAATTGTTAAATTAGATGTCATCACAAATACACAGGGGATAATATTCCGGTTAATTGTTAAATTAGATGTCATCACAAATACACAGGGGATAATATTCCAGTTAATTGTTAAATTAGATGTCATCACTAATACACAGGGGATAATATTCCAGTTAATTGTTAAATTAGATGTCATCACAAATACACAGGTGATAATATTCCAGTTAATTGTTCAATTAAATGTCATCTCTAATGCACAGGGGATAATATTCCAGTTAATTGTTAAATTAGATGTCATCACTTAGACACAGGGTTTTATATTCCAGTTCATTGTTAAATTAGATGTCATCACTAATACAAAGGGGATAATTTTCCAGTTAATTGTTAAATTAGATGTCATCACTAATACACAGGGGATAATATTCCTGTTAATTGTTAAATTAGATGTCATCACAAATACACAGGGTTTAATATTCCAGTTCATTGTTATATTAGATGTCATCACTAATAGACAGGGGATAATATTCCAGTTAATTGTTAAATTAGATGTCATCACTAATACACAGGTGATAATATTCCAGTTAATTGTTAAATTAGATAATATTAGCAGTTCCGAAGAAGGGTCACTGACCCGAAACGTTAACTCTGCTTCTCTTTCCACAGATGCTGCCAGACCTGCTGAGTGAATCCAGCATTTCTTGTTTTTGTTTCAGATTTCCAGCATCCGCAGTATTTTGCTTTTATAATATTCCAGTTGATTGTTAAATTAGATGTCATCACTAATACACAGGGGATAATATTCCAGTTAATTGTTAAATTAGATATCATCACTAATACAAAGGGGATAATATTCCAGTTAATTGTTAAATTAAATATCATCACTAATACACAGGGGATAATATTCCAGTAAATTGTTCAATTAGATATCATCAGTAATACACAGGTGATAATATTTCCGATAATGTTAAAATTAGATGTCATCACTAACACACCGGGGATAATATTCCAGTTGATTGTTAAATTAGATGTCATCACTAATACACAGGGAATAATATTCCAGTTAATTGTTAAATTAAATGTCATCACTAATACACAGGGGATAATATTCCAGTTAATTGTTAAATTAGATGTCATCACAAATACACAGGGTTTAATATTCCAGTTAATTGTTAAATTAGATGTCATTACTAATACACATGTGGTAATATTCCAGTTAATAGTTAAATTAGATGTCATCACTAATGCAAAGAGGATAATATTCCAGTTAATTGTTCAATTAGATGTCATCACAAATACACAGGGGAAAATATTCCATTTATTTGTTAAATTAGATGTCATCACAAATACACAGGGGATAATATTCCAGTTAATTGTTAAATTAGATGTCATCACAAATACACAGGGGATAATATTCCAGTTAATTGTTAAATTAGATGTCATCACTAATACACAGGGGATAATATTTCCGATAATGTTTAAATTAGATGTCATCACTAATACACAGGGGATAATTTTCCAGTTAATTGTTAAATTAGATGACATCACTAATACACAGGGGACAATACTCCAGTTAATTGTTAAATTAGATGTCATCACAAATACACAGGGGATAATATTCCAGTTAATTGTTAACTTAGATGTCATCGCGAATACACGGGGGATAATATTCCAGTTAATTGTTCAATTAGATGTTATCACTAATACACAGGGGATAATACTCCAGTTAATTGTTAAATTAGATGTCATCACTAATACACAGGGGATAATATTTCCGATAATGTTTAAATTAGATGCCATCACTAATACACAGGGGACAATACTCCAGGTAATTGTTAAATTAGATGTCATCACAAAAACACAGGGGATAATATTCCTGTTAATTGTTAAATTAGATGTCATCGCGAATTCAAAGGTGATAATATTCCAGTTAATTGTTAAATTAGATGTCATCACTAATACACAGGTGATAATATTCCAGTTAATTGTTAAATAAGATGTCATCACTAATACACAGGTGATAATATTCCAGTTAATTGTTAAATTAAATATCATCACTAATACACAGGGGATAATATTCCAGTACATTGTTCAATTAGATGTCATCAGTAATACACAGGTGATAATATTTCCGATAATGTTAAAATTCGATGTCATCACTAAAACACCGGGGATAATATTCCAGTTGATTGTTAAATTAGATGTCATCACTAATACACAGGGGATAATATTCCAGTTAATTGTTAAATTAGATATCATCACTAATACAAAGGGGATAATATTCCAGTTAATTGTTAAATTAAATATCATCACTAATACACAGGGGATAATATTCCAGTAAATTGTTCAATTAGATGTCATCAGTAATACACAGGTGATAATATTTCCGATAATGTTAAAATTAGATGTCATCACTAACACACCGGGGATAATATTCCAGTTGATTGTTAAATTAGATGTCATCACTAATACACAGGGAATAATATTCCAGTTAATTGTTAAATTAAATGTCATCACTAATACACAGGGGATAATATTCCAGTTAATTGTTCAATTAGATGTCATCACAAATACACAGGGTTTAATATTCCAGTTAATTGTTAAATTAGATGTCATCACTAATACACATGTGGTAATATTCCAGTTAATAGTTAAATTAGATGTCATCACTAATGCAAAGAGGATAATATTCCAGTTGATTGTTCAATTAGATGTCATCACAAATACACAGGGGAAAATATTCCAGTTAATTGTTAAATTAGATGTCATCACAAATACACAGGGGATAATATTCCAGTTAATTGTTAAATTAGATGTCATCACAAATACACAGGGGATAATATTCCAGTTAATTGTTAAATTAGATGTCATCACTAATACACAGGGGATAATATTTCCGATAATGTTTAAATTAGATGTCATCACTAATACACAGGGGATAATATTCCAGTTAATTGTTAAATTAGATGACATCACTAATACACAGGGGACAATACTCCAGTTAATTGTTAAATTAGATGTCATCACAAATACACAGGGGATAATATTCCAGTTAATTGTTAAATTAGATGTCATCGCGAATACACGGGGGATCATATTCCAGTTAATTGTTCAATTAGATGTTATCACTAATACACAGGGGATAATACTCCAGTTAATTGTTAAATTAGATGTCATCACTAATACACAGGGGATAATATTTCCGATAATGTTTAAATAAGATGCCATCACTAATACACAGGGGATTATATTCCAGTTAATTGTTAAATTAGATGTCATCACTAATACACAGGGGACAATGCTCCAGTTAATTGTTAAATTAGATGTCATCACAAAAACACAGGGGATAATATTCCTGTTAATTGTTAAATTAGATGTCATCACTAATACACAGGGGATAATATTCCAGTTAATTGTGAAATTAGATGTCATCACTAATACACAGGGGATAATATTCCAGTTAATTGTTAAATTAGATGTCATCACAAATACACAGGGGATAATATTGCGGATAATTGTTAAATTAGATGTCATCACAAATACACAGGGGATAATATTCCAGTTAATTGTTAAATTAGATGTCATCGCTAATACATGGGGGATAATATTCCAGTTAATTGTTAAATTAGATGTCATCACTAATACACAGGGGATAATATTCCAGTTAATTGTTAAAGTAGATGTCATCACAACAACACAGGTGATAATATTCCAGTTAATTGTTAAATTAGATGTCATCAATTATGCACAGGGGATAATATTATAGTTAATTGTTAAATTAGATGTCATCACTAATACACAGGGGTTAATATTCCAGTTAATTGTTAAATTAGAATTCATCACTCATACACAGGGGATAATATTCCAGTTAATTGTAAAATTAAATATCATCACTAATACACAGGGGATAATATTCCAGTAAATTGTTCAATTAGATGTCATCACTAATACACAGGTGATAATATTTTCGATAATGTTAAAATTAGATGTCATCACTAATACACCGGGGATAATTTTCCAGTTAATTGTTAAATTAGATGTCATCACTAATACACAGGGAATAATATTCCAGTTAATTGTTAAATTAGATGACATCACTAATACACAGGGGATAATATTCCAGTTATTTGTTAAATTAGATGTCATCACAAATACACAGGGGATAATATTCCTGTTAATTATTAAATTAGATGTCATCACTAATACACAGATGGTAATATTCCAGTTAATTGTTAAATTAGATGTCATCACTAATGCAAAGAGGATAATATTCCAGTTAATTGTTCAATTAGATGTCATCACTAATACACAGGGGAGAATTTTCCAGTTAATTGTTAAATTAGATGTCATCACAAGTACACAGGGGATAATATTCCAGTTAATTGTTAAACTAGATGTCATCAGAAATACACAGGGGATAATATTCCAGTTAATTGTTAAATTAGATGTCATCACTAATACTCAGGGGATAATATTTCCGATAATGTTTAAATTAGATGTCATCCCTAATACACAGGGGATAATTTTCCAGTTAATTGTTAAATTAGATGACATCACTAATACACAGGGGACAATACTCCAGTTAATTGTTAAATTAGATGTCATCACAAATACACAGGGGATAATATTCCAGTTAATTGTTAAATTAGATGTCATCGCGAATACACGGGGGATAATATTCCAGTTAATTGTTCAATTAGATATTATCACTAATACACAGGGGATAATATTCCAGTTAACTGTTAAATTAGATGTATCACTAATACACAGGGGATAATATTCCAGTTAATTGTTAAATTAGATGTCATCACAAATACACAGGTGATAATATTCCAGTTAATTGTTAAATTAGATGTCATCACTAATACACAGGGGATAATATTCCAGTTAATTGTTAAATTAGATGTCATCACTAATGCACAGGGGATAATATTCCAGTTAATTGTTAAATTAGATGTCATCACTAATACACAGGGGAAAATATTCCAGTTAATTGTTAAATTAGATGTCATCACAAATACACAGGGGATAATATTCCAGTTAATTGTTAAATTAGATGTCATCACTAATACACAGGGGATAATATTCCCGATAATTTTTAAATTAGATGTCATCACTAATACACAGGGGATAATATTCCAGTTAATTGTTAAATTAGATGACATCACTAATACACAGGGGACAATACTCCAGTTAATTGTTAAATTAGATGTCATCAAAAAATACACAGGGGATAATATTCCAGTTAATTGTTAAATTAGATGTCATCGCGAATTCAAAGGTGATAATATTCCAGTTAATTGTTCAATTAGGTGTCATCACTAATCCACAGGGGATAATATTCCAGTTAATTGTTAAATTTGATGTCATCACTAATACACAGGGGATAATAATCCAGTTAATTGTTAAATTAGATGTCATCACAAATACACAGGTGATAATATTCCAGTTAATTGTTAAATTAGATGTCATCTCTAATGCACAGGGGATAATATTCCAGTTAATTGTTAAATTAGATGTCATCACTAATACACAGGGGATAATATTCCAGTTAATTGTTAAATTAGATGTCATCACAAATACACAGGGGATAATATTCCTGTTAATTATTAAATTAGATGTCATCACTAATACACAGATGGTAATATTCCAGTTAATTGTTAAATTAGATGTCATCACTAATGCAAAGAGGATAATATTCCAGTTAATTGTTCAATTAGATGTCACCACTAATACACAGGGGAGAATATTCCAGTTAATTGTTAAATTAGATGTCATCACAAATACACAGGGGATAATATTCCAGTTAATTGTTAAATTAGATGTCATCACAAATATACAGGGGATAATATTCCAGTTAATTGTTAAATTAGATGTCATCACTAATACACAGGGGATAATATATCCGATAATGTTTAAATTAGATGTCATCACTAATACACAGGGGATAATTTTCCAGTTAATTGTTAAATTAGATGACATCACTAATACACAGGGGACAATACTCCAGATAATTGTTTAAATTAGATGTCATCACTAATACACAGGGGATAATTTTCCAGTTAACTGTTAAATTAGATGTCATCACTAATACACGGGGGATAATATTCCAGTTAATTGTTAAATTAGATGTCATCACAAATACACAGGTGATAATATTCCAGTTAATTGTTAAATTAGATGTCATCACTAATACACAGGGGAAAATATTCCAGTTAATTGTTAAATTAGATGTCATCACAAATACACAGGGGATAATATTCCAATTAATTGTAAAATTAGATGTCATCCCTAATACACAGGGGATAATATTTCCGATAATTTTTAAATTAGATGTCATCACTAATACACAGGGGATAATATTCCAGTTAATTGTTAAATTAGATGACATCACTAATACACAGGGGACAATACTCCAGTTAATTGTTAAATTAGATGTCATCAAAAATACACAGGGGATAATATTCCAGTTAATTGTTAAATTAGATGTCATCACTAATACACAGGGGATAATATTTCCGATAATGTTTAAATTAGATGTCATCACTAATACACAGGGGATAATTTTCCAGTTAATTGTTAAATTAGATGACATCACTAATACACAGGGGACAATACTCCAGATAATTGTTTAAATTAGATGTCATCACTAATACACAGGGGATAATTTTCCAGTTAACTGTTAAATTAGATGTCATCACTAATACACAGGGGATAATATTCCAGTTAATTGTTAAATTAGATGTCATCACAAATACACAGGTGATAATATTCCAGTTAATTGTTAAATTAGATGTCATCACTAATACACAGGGGAAAATATTCCATTTAATTGTTAAATTAGATGTCATCACAAATACACAGGGGATAATATTCCAGTTAATTGTTAAATTAGATGTCATCCCTAATACACAGGGGATAATATTTCCGATAATTTTTAAATTAGATGTCATGACTAATACACAGGGGATAATATTCCAGTTAATTGTTAAATTAGATGACATCACTAATACACAGGGGACAATACTCCAATTAATTGTTAAATTAGATGTCATCACAAATACACAGGGGATAATATTCCAGTTAATTGTTAAATTAGATGTCATCGCGAATTCAAAGGTGATAATATTCCAGTTAATTGTTCAATTAGGTGTTATCACGAATCCACAGGGGATAATATTCCAGTTAACTGTTAAATTTGATGTCATCACTAATACACAGGGGATAATAATCCAGTTAATTGTTAAATTAGATGTCATCACAAATACACAGGTGATAATATTCCAGTTAGTTGTTAAGTTAGATGTCATCTCTAATACACAGGGGATAATATTCCAGTTAATTGTTAAATTAGATGTCATCACTAATACACAGGGTTTAATATTCCAGTTAATTTTTAAATTAGATGTCATCACTAATACACAGGGGATAATATTCCAGTTAATTGTTAAATTAGATGTCATCACTAATACACAGGGGATAATATTCCACTTAATTGTTAAATTAGATGTCATCACTAATACACAGGGTATAATATTTCCGATAATGTTTAAATTAGATGTCATCGCTAATACACAGGGGATAATATACCAGTTAATTGTTAAATTAGATGACATCACTAATACACAGGGGACATTACTCCAGTTAATTTTTAAATTAGATGTCATCACAAATACACAGGGGATAATATTCCAGTCAATTGTTAAATTAGATGTCATCGCGAATACACGGGGGATAATATTCCAGTTAATTGTTCAATTAGATGTTATCACTGATACACAGGTGATAATATTCCAGTTAATTGTTAAGTTAGATGTCATCACTAATACACAGGTGATAATAATCCAGTTAATTGTTAAATTAGATGTCATCACTAATACACAGGGTTTAATATTCCAGTTCATTGTTAAATTAGATGTCATCACTAATACACAGGGGATAATATTCCAGTTAATTGTTAAATTAGATGTCATCACTAATACACAGGGGATAATAATCCAGTTAATTGTTAAATTAGATGTCATCACTAATACACAGGTGATAATATTCCTGTTAATTGTTAAATAAGATGTCATCACAAATACGCAATGTTTAATATTCCAGTTCATTGTTAAATTAGATGTCATCACTAATATACAGGGGATAATATTCCAGTTAATTGTTAAATTAGATGTCATCACTAATACACAGGGTTTAATATTCCAGTTAATTGTTAAATTAAATATCATCACTAATACACAGGGGATAATATTCCAGTAAGTTGTTCAATTAGATGTCATCACTAATACACCGGTGATAATATTTCCGATAATGTTAAAATTGGATGTCATCACAAACACACCGGAGATAATATTCCAGTTAATTGTTAAATTAGATGTCATCACTAATACACAGGGGATAATATTGCAGTTAATTGTTAAATTAGATGTCATCACTAATACACATTGGATAATATTCCAGGTAATTGTTAAATTAGATGTCATCACGAATACACAGATGGTAATATTCCATTTAATTGTTAAATTAGATGTCATCACTAATACACAGGGGATAATATTTCCGATAATGTTTAAATTAGATGCCATCACGAATACACAGGGGATTATATTCCAGTTAATTGTTAAATTAGATGTCATCACTAATACACAGGGGATAATATTCCAGTTAATTGTGAAATTAGATGTCATCACTAATACACAGGGGATAATATTCCAGTTAATTGTTAAATTAGATGTCATCACAAATACACATGGGATAATATTCCAGTTAATTGTTAAATTAGATGTCATCGCTAATACAAAGGGTATAATATTCCAGATAATTGTTAAATTAGATGTCATCACTAATACACAGGGGATAATATTCCAGTTAATTGTTAAAGTAGATGTCATCACAAAAACACAGGTGATAATATTCCAGTTAATTGTTAAATAAGATGTCATCAATAATACACAGAGGATAATATTCCAGTTAATTGTTAAATTAGATGTCATCACTAATACACAGGGGTTAATATTCCAGTTAATTGTTAAATTAGAAGTCATCACTAAAACACAGGGGATAATATTCCAGTTAATTGTTAAATTAAATATCATCACTAATACACAGGGGATAATATTCCAGTTAATTGTTAAATTAGAAGTCATCACTAATACACAGGGGATAATATTCCAGTTAATTGTTAAATTAGATGTCATCAATAATACACAGGGGATAATATTCCAGTTAATTGTTAAATTAGATGTCATCAATAATACACAGGGGATAATATTCCAGTTAATTGTTAAATTAGATGTCATCAATAATACACAGGGGATAATATTCCAGTTAATTGTTAAATTAAATATCATCACTAATACACAGGGGATAATATTCCAGTTAATTGTTAAATTAGATGTCATCAGTAATACACAGGGGATAACATTCCAGTTAATTGTTAAATTAGATGTCATCACTAATACACAGGGGATAATATTCCAGTTAATTGTTAAATTAGAAGTCATCAATAATACACAGGGGATAATATTCCAGTTAATTGTTAAATTAAATATCTTCACTAATACACAGGGGATAATATTCCAGTTAATTGTTAAATTAGATGTCATCACTAATACACAGGGGATAATATTCCAGTTAATTGTTAAATTAGATGTCATCACTAATACACAGGGGTTAATATTCCAGTTAATTGTTAAATTAGAAGTCATCACTCATACACAGGTGATAATATTCCAGTTAATTGTTAAAATAGGTGTCATCACTAATACACAGGGGATAATATTCCTGTTAATTGTTAAATTAGATGTCATCGCGAATACACGGGGGATAATATTCCAGTTAATTGTTCAATTAGAAGTTATCACTAATACACAGGGGATAATATTCCAGTTAACTGTTAAATTAGATATCATCACTAATACACAGGGGATAACATTCCAGTTAATTGTTAAATTAGATGTCATCACAAATACACAGGGGATAATATTCCAGTTAATTGTTAAATTAGATGTCATCACTAATACACAGGGGATAATATTCCAGTTAATTGTTAAATTAGATGTCATCACTAATACACAGGTGATAATATTCCTGTTAATTGTTAAATTAGATGTCATCACAAATACACAGGGTTTAATATTCCAGTTCATTGTTAAATTAGATGTCATCACTAATACACAGGTGATAATATTCCAGTTAATTGTTAAATTAGATGTCATCACTAATAGACAGGGGATAATATTCCAGTTAATTGTTAAATTAGATGTCATCACTAATACACAGGTGATAATATTCCAGTTAATTGTTAAATTAGATGTCATCACTAATAGACAGGGGATAATATTCCAGTTAATTGTTAAATTAGATGTCATCACTAATACACAGGTGATAATATTCCAGTTCATTGTTAAATTAGATGTCATCACTAATACACAGGGGATAATATTCCAGTTAATTGTTAAATTAGATGTCATCACTAATACACAGGGTTTAATATTCCAGATAATTGTTAAGTTAAATATCATCACTAATACACAGGGGATAATATTCCAGTAAATTGTTCAATTAGATGTCATCACTAATACACAGGTGATAAGATTTCCGATAATGTTAAAATTAGATGTCATCACTAATACACCGGGGATAATATTCCAGTTAATTGTTAAATTAGATGTCATCACTAATACACAGGGGATAATATTCCAGTTAATTGTTAAATTAGATGTCATCACAAATACACAGGGGATAATATTCCAGTTAATTGTTAAATTAGATGTCATCACTAATACACAGGGGATAATATTCCAGTTAATTGTTAACTTAGATGTCATCACAAATACACAGGGGATAATATTCCAGTTAATTGTTAACTTAGATGTCATCACAAATACACAGGGGATAATATTCCAGTTAATTGTTAAATTAGATGTCATCACTAATACACAGATGATAATATTCCAGTTAATTGTTAAATTAGATGTCATCACTAATACACAGGGGATAATATTTCCGATAATGTTTAAATTAGATGCCATCACTAATACACAGGGGATTATATTCCAGTTAATTGTTAAATTAGATGTCATCACTAATACAAAGGGGATAATATTCCAGTTAATTGTGAAATTAGATGTCATCACTAATACACAGGGGATAATATTCCAGTTAATTGTTAAATTAGATGTCATCACAAATACACAGGGGATAATATTCCAGTTAATTGTTAAATTAGATGTCATCGCTAATACATGGGGGATAATATTCCAGTTAATTGTTAAATTAGATGTTATCACTAATACAAAGGGTATAATATTCCAGATAATTGTTAAATTAGATGTCATCACTAATACACAGGGGATAATATTCCAGTTAATTGTTAAAGTAGATGCCATCACAAAAACACAGGTGATAATATTCCAGTTAATTGTTAAATTAGATGTCATCAATAATACACAGAGGATAATATTCCAGTTAATTGTTAAATTAAATGTCATCACTAATACACAGGGGTTAATATTCCAGTTAATTGTTAAATTAGAAGTCATCACTAAAACACAGGGGATAATATTCCAGTTAATTGTTAAATTAAATATCATCACTAATACACAGGGGATAATATTCCAGTTAATTGTTAAATTAGAAGTCATCACTAATACACAGGGGATAATATTCCAGTTAATTGTTAAATTAGATGTCATCAATAATACACAGGGGATAATATTCCAGTTAATTGTTAAATTAGATGTCATCAATAATACACAGGGGATAATATTCCAGTTAATTGTTAAATTAGATGTCATCACTAATACACAGGGGATAATATTCCTGTTAATTGTTAAATTAGATGTCATCACAAATACACAGGGTTTAATATTCCAGTTCATTGTTAAATTAGATGTCATCACTAATACACAGGTGATAATATTCCAGTTAATTGTTAAATTAGATGTCATCACTAATAGACAGGGGATAATATTCCAGTTAATTGTTAAATTAGATGTCATCACTCATACACAGGTGATAATATTCCAGTTAATTGTTAAATTAGATGTCATCACTAATTTCTTCTTTTGGGCCTCCTTATCTCGAGAGACAATGGATACGCGCCTGGAGGTGGTCAGTGGTTTGTGAAGCAGCGCCTGGAGTGGCTATAAAGGCCAATTCTGGAGTAACAGGCTCTTCCACAGGTGCTGCAGAGAAATTTGTTTGTTGGGGCTGTTGCACAGTTGGCTCTCCCCTTGCGCCTCTGTCTTTTTTCCTGCCAACTACTAAGTCTCTTCGACTCGCCACAATTTAGCCCTGTCTTTATGGCTGCCCGCCAGCTCTGGCGAATGCTGGCAACTGACTCCCACGACTTGTGATCAATGTCACACGATTTCATGTCGCGTTTGCAGACGTCTTTATAACGGAGACATGGACGGCCGGTGGGTCTGATACCAGTGGCGAGCTCGCTGTACAATGTGTCTTTGGGGATCCTGCCATCTTCCATGCGGCTCACATGGCCAAGCCATCTCAAGCGCCGCTGACTCAGTAGTGTGTATAAGCTGGGGATGTTGGCCGCTTCAAGGACTTCTGTGTTGGAGATATAGTCCTGCCACCTGATGCCAAGTATTCTCCGAAGGCAGCGAAGATGGAATGAATTGAGACGTCGCTCTTGGCTGGCATACGTTGTCCAGGCCTCGCTGCCGTAGAGCAAGGTACTGAGGACACAGGCCTGATACACTCGGACTTTTGTGTTCCGTGTCAGTGCGCCATTTTCCCACACTCTCTTGGCCAGTCTGGACATAGCAGTGGAAGCCTTGCCCATGCGCTTGTTGATTTCTGCATCTAGAGACAGGTTACTGGTGATAGTTGAGCCTAGGTAGGTGAACTCTTGAACCACTTCCAGAGCGTGGTCGCCAATATTGATGGATGGAGCATTTCTGACATCCTGCCCCATGATGTTCGTTTTCTTGAGGCTGATGGTTAGGCCAAATTCATTGCAGGCAGACGCAAACCTGTCGATGAGACTCTGCAGGCATTCTTCAGTGTGAGATGTTAAAGCAGCATCGTCAGCAAAGAGGAGTTCTCTGATGAGGACTTTCCGTACTTTGGACTTCGCTCTTAGACGGGCAAGGTTTCACATGCGTTCATCACTAATACACAGGGTTTAATATTCCAGTTCATTGTTAAATTAGATATCATCACTAATACACAGGGGATAATATTCCAGTTAATTGTTAAATTAGAAGTCATCACTAATACACAGGGGATAATATTCCAGTTAATTGTTAAATTAGATGTCATCAATAATACACAGGGGATAATATTCCAGTTAATTGTTAAATTAGATGTCATCAATAATACACAGGGGATAATATTCCAGTTAATTGTTAAATTAGATGTCATCAATAATACACAGGGGATAATATTCCAGTTAATTGTTAAATTAGATGTCATCACTAATACACAGGGGATAATATTCCAGTTAATTGTTAAATTAGATGTCATCAATAATACACAGGGGATAATATTCCAGTTATTTGTTAAATTAAATATCATCACTAATACACAGGGGATAATATTCCAGTTAATTGTTAAATTAGATGTCATCAATAATACACAGGGGATAATATTCCAGTTAATTGTTAAATTAAATATCATCACTAATACACAGGGGATAATATTCCAGTTAATTGTTAAATTAGATGTCATCAATAATACACAGGGGATAATATTCCAGTTAATTGTTAAATTAAATATCATCACTAATACACAGGGGATAATATTCCAGTTAATTGTTAAATTAGATGTCATCACTAATACACAGGGGATAATATTCCAGTTATTTGTTAAATTAGATGTCATCACTAATACACAGGTGTTAATATTCCAGTTAATTGTTAAATTAGAAGTCATCACTCATACACAGGTGATAATATTCCAGTTAATTGTTAAAATAGGTGTCATCACTAATACACAGGGTTTAATATTCCAGTTAATTGTTAAATTAGATGTCATCGCGAATACACGGGGGATAATATTCCAGTTAATTGTTCAATTAGATGTTATCACTAATACAGAGGGGATAATATTCCAGTTAACTGTTAAATTAGATGTCATCACTAATACACAAGGGATAACATTCCAGTTAATTGTTAAATTAGATGTCATCACAAATACACAGCTGATAATATTCCAGTTAATTGTTAAATTAGATGTCATCTCTAATGCACAGGGGATAATATTCCAGTTAATTGTTAAATTAGATGTCATCACTAATACACAGGGTTTAATATTCCAGTTCATTGTTAAATTAGATGTCATCACTAATACACAGGGGATAATATTCCAGTTAATTGTTAAATTAGATGTCATCACTAATACACAGGGGATAATATTCCAGTTAATTGTTAAATTAGATGTCATCACTAATTCTTTTCTTTTGGGCCTCCTTATCTCGAGAGACAATGGATACGCGCCTGGAGGTGGTCAGTGGTTTGTGAAGCAGCGCCTGGAGTGGCTATAAAGGCCAATTCTGGAGTGACAGGCTCTTCCACAGGTGCTGCAGAGAAATTTGTTTGTTGGGGCTGTTGCACAGTTGGCTCTCCCCTTGCGCCTCTGTCTTTTTTCCTGCCAACTACTAAGTCTCTTCGACTCGCCACAATTTAGCCCTGTCTTTATGGCTGCCCGCCAGCTCTGGCGAATGCTGGCAACTGACTCCCACGACTTGTGATCAATGTCACATGATTTCATGTCGCGTTTGCCGACGTCTTTATAACGGAGACATGGACGGCCGGTGGGTCTGATACCAGTGGCGAGCTCGCTGTACAATGTGTCTTTGGGGATCCTGCCATCTTCCATGCGGCTCACATGGCCAAGCCATCTCAAGCGCCGCTGACTCAGTAGTGTGTATAAGCTGGGGATGTTGGCCGCTTCAAGGACTTCTGTGTTGGAGATATAGTCCTGCCACCTGATGCCAAGTATTCTCCGAAGGCAGCGAAGATGGAATGAATTGAGACGTCGCTCTTGGCTGGCATACGTTGTCCAGGCCTCGCTGCCGTAGAGCAAGGTACTGAGGACACAGGCCTGATACACTCGGACTTTTGTGTTCCGTGTCAGTGCGCCATTTTCCCACACTCTCTTGGCCAGTCTGAACATAGCAGTGGAAGCCTTACCCATGCGCTTGTTGATTTCTGCATCTAGAGACAGGTTACTGGTGATAGTTGAGCCTAGGTAGGTGAACTCTTGAACCACTTCCAGAGCGTGGTCGCCAATATTGATGGATGGAGCATTTCTGACATCCTGCCCCATGATGTTCGTTTTCTTGAGGCTGATGGTTAGGCCAAATGAATTTGGCCTAACCATCAGCCTCAAGAAAACGAACATCATGGGGCAGGATGTCAGAAATGTCATCACTAATACACAGGTGATAATATTCCTGTTAATTGTTAAATTAGATGTCATCACAAATACACAGGGTTTAATATTCCAGTTCATTGTTAAATTAGATGTCATCACTAATAAACAGGTGATAATATTCCAGTTAATTGTTAAATTAGATGTCATCACTAATAGACAGGGGATAATATTCCAGTTAATTGTTAAATTAGATGTCATCACTAATACACAGGTGATAATATTCCAGTTAATTGTTAAATTAGATGTCATCACTAATACACAGGGTTTAATATTCCAGTTCATTGTTAAATTAGATATCATCACTAATACACAGGGGATAATATTCCAGTTAATTGTTAAATTAGATGTCATCACTAATACACAGGGTTTAATATTCCAGATAATTGTTCAATTAGATGTCATCACTAATACACAGGTGATAATACTTCCGATAATGTTAAAATTAGATGTCATCACTAATACACCGGGGATAATATTCCAGTTAATTGTTAAATTAGATGTCATCACTAATACACAGGGGATTATATTCCAGTTAATTGTTAAATTAGATGTCATCACAAATACACAGGGGATAATATTCCAGTTAATTGTTAACTTAGATGTCATCACAAATACACAGGGGATAATATTCCAGTTAATTGTTAAATTAGATGTCATCACTAATACACAGATGGTAATATTCCAGTTAATTGTTAAATTAGATGTCATCGCTAATACACAGGGGATAATATTTCCGATAATGTTTAAATTAGATGCCATCACTAATACGCAGGGGATTATATTCCAGTTAATTGTTAAATTAGATGTCATCACGAATACACAGGGGATAATACTCCAGTTAATTGTTAAATTAGATGTCATCACAAAAACACAGGGGATAATATTCCAGTTAATTGTTAAATTAGATGTCATCACTAATACACAGGGGATAATATTCCAGTTACTTGTGAAATTAGATGTCATCACTAATACACAGGTGATAATATTCCAGTTAATTGTTAAATTAGATGTCATCACTAATAGACAGGACATAATATTCCAGTTAATTGTTAAATTAGATGTCATCACAAATACACAGGGGATAATATTCCGGTTAATTGTTAAATTAGATGTCATCACAAATACACAGGGGATAATATTCCAGTTAATTGTTAAATTAGATGTCATCGCTAATACATGGGGGATAATATTCCAGTTAATTGTTAAATTAGATGTTATCACTAATACAAAGGGGATAATATTCCAGTTAATTGTTAAAATAGATGTCATCACTAATACACAGGTGATAATATTCCAGTTAATTGTTAAATTAGATGTCTTCACTAATACACAGGGGTTAATATTCCAGTTAATTGTTAAATTAGAAGTCATCACTAATACACAGGGGATAATATTCCAGAAAATTGTTCAATTAGATGTCATCACTAATACACAGGTGATAATATTCCAGTTAATTGTTAAATTAGATGTCATCACTAATACACAGGGGATAATATTCCAGTTAATTGTTAAATTAGATGTCATCACTAATACACAGGGGATAATATTCCAGTTAATTGTTAAATTAGATGTCATCACAAATACACAGGATTTAATATTCCAGTTAATTGTTAAATTAGATGTCATCACTAACACACAGATGGTAATATTCCAGTTAATTGTTAAATTAGATGTCATCACTAATACAAAGAGGATAATATTCCAGTTAATTGTTCAATTAGATGTCATCACTAATATACAGGGGAAAATATTCCAGTTAATTGTGAAATTAGATGTCATCACTAATACACAGGGGATAATATTTCCGATAATGTTTAAATTAGATGTCATCACTAATACACAGGGGATAATATTCCAGTTAATTGTTAAATTAGATGACATCACTAATACACAGGGGACAATACTCCAGTTAATTGTTAAATTAGATGCCATCACAAATACACAGGGGATAATATTCCAGTTAATTGTTAAATTAGATGTCATCCCGAATACACTTGGGATAATATTCCAGTTAATTGTTCAATTAGATGTTATCACTAATACACAGGGGATAATATTCCAGTTAACTGTTAAATTAGATGTCATCACTAATACACAGGGGATAATATTCCAGTTAATTGTTAAATTTGATGTCATCACAAATACAGCGGTGATAATATTCCAGTTAATTGTTAAATTAGATGTCATCACTAAGACACAGGGTTCAATATTCCAGTTCATTGTTAAATTAGATATCATCACTAATACACAGGTGATAATATTCCAAATAATTGTTAAATTAGATGTCATCACTAATACACAGGTGATAATATTCCAGTTAATTGTTAAATTAGATGTCATCAATAATACACAGGGGATAATATTCCAGTTAATTGTTAAATTAGATGTCATCACTAATACACAGGGTTTAATATTCCAGTTAATTGTTAAATTAGATGTCATCACTAATACACAGGTGATAATATTCCAGTTAATTGTTAAATTAGATGTCATCACTAATACACAGGTGCTAATATTCCAGTTAATTGTTAAATTAGATATCATCACTAATACACAGGTGATAATATTCCAGTTAATTGTTAAATTAGATGTCATCACTAATACACAGGTGATAATATTCCAGTTAATTGTTAAATTAGATGTCATCTCTAATGCACAGGGGATAATATTTCAGTTAATTGTTAAATGACATGTCATCACTAATACACAGGGGATAATATTCCAGTTAATTGTTCAATTAGATGTCATCACTAATACACAGGGTATAATATTCTGGTTAATTGTTAAATTAGATGTCATCACTAATACACAGGGGATAATATTCCAGTTAATTGTTAAATTAGATGTCATCACAAATACACAGGGTGTAATATTCCGATTAATTGTTAACTAAGATGTCATCACTAATACACAGGGGATAATATTCCAGTTAATTGTTAAATTAGATGTCATCAGCAATACACAGGGGGTAATGTTCCGATTAATTGTTAACTTATATATCATCACTAATACACATGGGATAATATTCCAGTTAATTGTTAAATTATATGTCATCACCAATACACAGGGGATAATATTCCAGTTAATTGTTAAATTAGATGTCATCACTAATACACAGGGTATAATATTCCAGTTAATTGTTAAATTAGATGTCATCACTAATGCACAGGGGATAATATTCCAGTTAATTGTTAAATTAGATGTCATCACGAATACACAGGTGATAATATTCCAGTTAATTGTTAAATTACATGTCATCACTAATACACAGGGGATAATATTCACAGTTAATTGTTAAATTAGATGTCATCACTAATCCACAGGGGATAATATTCCAGTTAATTCTTAAATTAGATGTCATCACTTATGCACAAGGGATAATATTCCATTTAATCGTTAAATTAGATGTCATCACTAATACACAGGGGATAACATTCCATTTAATTGTTAAATTAGATGTCATCACGAATACACAGGTGATAATATTCCAGATAATTGTTAAATTAGATGTCACAACTAATACACAGTTGATAATATTCCTGTTAATTGTTAAATTAGATGTCATCACTAATACACAGGTGATAATATTCCAGATAATTGTTAAATTAGATGTCATCAATAATACACAGGGGATAATATTCTAGTTAATTGTTAAATTAGATGTCATCACTAATGCACAGGTGATAATATTCCAGTTAATTGTTAAATTAGATGTCATCACTAATACACAGGTGATAATATTCCAGTTAATTGTTAAATTAGATGTCATCACTAATACACAGGTGATAATATTCCAGTTAATTGTTAAATTAGATGTCATCACTAATACACAGGGGATAATATTCCAGTTAATTGTTAAATTAGATGTCATTAATAATACACAGGGGATAATATTCTAGTTAATTGTTAAATTAGATGTCATCACTAATACACAGGTGATAATATTCCAGTTAAGTGTAAAATAAGATGTCATCACTAATACACAGGGGATAATATTCCAGTTAATTGTTCAATTAGATGTCATCACTAATCCACAGGGGATAATATTCCATTTAATTCTTAAGTTAGATGTCATCACTCATACACAGGTGATAATATTCCAGTTAATTGTTAAATTAGATGTCATCACAAATACACAGGGGATAATATTCCAGTTAATTGTTAAATTAGATGTCATCACAAATACACAGGGTGTAATATTCCAGTTAATTGTTAACTAAGATGTCATCACTAATACACAGGGGATAATATTCCAGTTAATTGTTAAATTAGATGTCATCACCAATACACAGGGGGTAATGTTCCGATTAATTGTTAACTTATATATCATCACTAATACACAGGGGATAATATTCCAGTTAATTGTTAAATTATATGTCATCACCAATACACAGGGGATAATATTCCAGTTAATTGTTAAATTAGATGTCATCACTAATACACAGGGGATAATATTCCAGTTAATTGTTAAATTAGATGTCATCACTAATGCACAGGGGATAATATTCCAGTTAATTGTTAAATTAGATGTCATCACGAATACACAGGTGATAATATTCCATTTAATTGTTGAATTAGATGTCATCACTAATCCACAGGGGATAATATTCCAGTTAATTCTTAAATTAGATGTCATCACTTATGCACAAGGGATAATATTCCATTTAATCGTTAAATTAGATGTCATCACTAATACACAGGGGATAACATTCCATTTAATTGTTAAATTAGATGTCATCACTAATACACAGGGGATAATATTCCAGATAATTGTTAAATTAGATGTCACAACTAATACACAGGTGATAATATTCCTGTTAATTGTTAAATTAGATGTCATCACTAATACACAGGTGATAATATTCCAGTTAATTGTTAAATTAGATGTCATCAATCATGCACAGGGGATAATATTCTAGTTAATTGTTAAATTAGATGTCATCACTAATACACAGGTGATAATATTCCAGTTAATTGTCAAATTAGATGTCATCACTAATACACAGGTGATAATATTCCAGTTAATTGTTAAATGACATGTCATCACTAATACACAGGGGATAATATTCCAGTTAATTGTTCAATTAGATGTCATCACTAATACACAGGGGATAATATTCTGGTTAATTGTTAAATTAGATGTCATCACTAATACACAGGGGATAATATTCCAGTTAATTGTTAAATTAGATGTCATCACAAATACACAGGGTGTAATATTCCGATTAATTGTTAACTAAGATGTCATCACTAATACACAGGGGATAATATTCCAGTTAATTGTTAAATTAGATGTCATCAGCAATACACAGGGGATAATGTTCCAGTTAATTATTAAATTAGATGTCATCACTAATACACAGGGGATAATATTCCAGTTAATTGTTAAATTAGATGTCATCACTAATACACAGGGGATAATATTCCAGTTAATTGTTAAATTAGATGTCATCACTAATACACTGGGGATAATATTCCAGATAATTGTTAAATTAGATGTCATCACTAATACACAGGTGATAATATTCCAGTTTATTGTTAAATTAGATGTCATCACTAATACACAGGTGATAATATTCCAGTTAATTGTTAAATTAGATGTCATCACTAATACACAGGGGATAATATTCTAGTTAATTGTTCAATTAGATGTCATCACGAATACACAGGGGATAATATTCCAGTTATTTGTTCAATTAGATGTCATCACTAATACACAGGGGGTAATATTCCAGTTAATTATTAAATTAGATGTCATCACTAATACACAGGGGATAATATTCCAGTTAATTGTTAAATTAGATGTCATCACTATTACACAGGGGATAATATTCCAGTTAATTGTTAAATTAGATGTCATCACTAATACACAGGGGATAATATTCCAGATAATTGTTAAATTAGATGTCATCACTAATACACTGGTGATAATATTCCAGTTAATTGTTAAATTAGATGTCATCACGAATACACAGGGGATAATATTCCAGTTAATTGTTAAATTAGATGTCATCACTAATACACAGGGGATAATATTCCAGATAATTGTTAAAGTAGATGTCACAACTAATACACAGGTGATAATATTCCTGTTAATTGTTAAATTAGATGTCATCACTAATACACAGGTGATAATATTCCAGTTAATTGTTAAATTAGATGTCATCAATCATACACAGGGGATGATATTCTAGTTAATTGTTAAATTAGATGTCATCACTAATACACAGGTGATAATATTCCAGTTAATTGTTAAATTAGATGTCATCACTAATACACAGGTGATAATATTCCAGTTAATTGTTAAATTAGATGTCATCACTAATACACAGGTGTTAATATTCCAGTTAATTGTTAAATGACATGTCATCACTAATACACAGCGGATAATATTCCAGTTAATTGTTCAATTAGATGTCATCGCTAATACACAGGGGATAATATTCTTGTTAATTGTTAAATTAGATGTCATCACTAATACACAGGTGATAATATTCCAGTTAATTGTTAAATTAGATGTCATCACAAATACACAGGGTGTAATATTCCGATTAATTGTTAACTAAGATGTCATCACTAATACACAGGGGATAATATTCCAGTTAATTGTTAAATTAGATGTCATCAGCAATACACAGGGGATAATGTTCCGATTAATTGTTAACTTATATATCATCACTAATACACAGGGGATAATATTCCAGTTAATTGTTAAATTATATGTCATCACCAATACACAGGGGATAATATTCCAGTTAATTGTTAAATTAGATGTCATCACTAATACACAGGGTATAATATTCCAGTTAATTGTTAAATTAGATGTCATCACTAATGCACAGGGGATAATATTCCAGTTAATTGTTAAATTAGATGTCATCACGAATACACAGGTGATAATATTCCAGTTAATTGTTAAATTACATGTCATCACTAATACACAGGGGATAATATTCCAGTTAATTGTTAAATTAGATGTCATCACTAATACACAGGGGATAATATTCCAGTTAATTCTTAAATTAGATGTCATCACTTAAGCACAAGGGATAATATTCCATTTAATTGTTAAATTAGATGTCATCACTAATACACAGGGGATAACATTCCATTTAATTGTTAAATTAGATGTCATCACGAATACACAGGGGATAATATTCCAGATAATTGTTAAATTAGATGTCACAACGAATACACAGGTGATAATATTCCAGTTAAGTGTAAAATAAGATGTCATCACTAATACACAGGGGATAATATTCCAATTAATTGTTCAATTAGATGTCATCACTAATCCACAGGGGATAATATTCCATTTAATTCTTAAGTTAGATGTCATCACTAATACACAGGTGATAATATTCCAGTTAATTGTTAAATTAGATGTCATCACAAATACACAGGGGGTAATATTCCAGTTAATTATTAAATTAGATGTCATCGCTAATACACAGGGGATAATATTCCAGTTAATTGTTAAATTAGATGTCATCACTAATACACAGGGGATAATATTCCAGTTAATTGTTAAATTAGATGTCATCACTAATACACAGGGGATAATATTCCAGATAATTGTTAAATTAGATGTCATCACGAATACACAGGTGATAATATTCCAATTAATTGTTAAATTACATGTCATCACTAATACACAGGGGATAATATTCCAGTTAATTGTTAAATTAGATGTCATCACTAATCCACAGGGGATAATATTCCAGTTAATTCTTAAATTAGATGTCATCACTTTAGCACAAGGGATAATATTCCATTTAATTGTTAAATTAGATGTCATCACTAATACACAGGGGATAACATTCCATTTAATTGTTAAATTAGATGTCATCACGAATACACAGGGGATAATATTCCAGATAATTGTTAAATTAGATGTCATCACTAATACACAGGTGATAATATTCCAGTTAATTGTTAAATTAGATGTCATCAATAATACACAGGGGATAATATTCTAGTTAATTGTTAAATTAGATGTCATCACTAATACACAGGTGATAATATTCCAGTTAATTGTTAAATTAGATGTCATCACTAATACACAGGTGATAATATTCCAGTTAATTGTTAAATTAGATGTCATCACTAATACACAGGTGATAATATTCCAGTTAATTGTTACATTAGATGTCATCACTAATACACAGGGGATAATATTCCAGTTAATTGTTAAATTAGATGTCATCACTAATACACAGGTGATAATATTCCAGTTAATTGTTAAATTAGATGTCATCAATAATACACAGGGGATAATATTCTAGTTAATTGTTAAATTAGATGTCATCACTAATACACAGGTGATAATATTCCAGTTAATTGTTAAATTAGATGTCATCACTAATACACAGGTGATAATATTCCAGTTAATTGTTACATTAGATGTCATCACTAATACACAGGGGATAATATTCCAGTTAATTGTTAAATTAGATGTCATCACTAATACACAGGTGATAATATTCCAGTTAATTGTTAAATTAGATGTCATCAATAATACACAGGGGATAATATTCTAGTTAATTGTTAAATTAGATGTCATCACTAATACACAGGTGATAATATTCCAGTTAAGTGTAAAATCAGATGTCATCACTAATACACAGGGGATAATATTCCAGTTAATTGTTCAATTAGATGTCATCACTAATCCACAGGGGATAATATTCCATTTAATTCTTAAGTTAGATGTCATCACTAATACACAGGTGATAATATTCCAGTTAATTGTTAAATTAGATGTCATCACAAATACACAGGGGATAATATTCCAGTTAATTGTTCAATTAGATGTCATCACTAATCCACAGGGGATAATATTCCATTTAATTCTTAAGTTAGATGTCATCACTAATACACAGGTGATAATATTCCAGTTAATTGTTCAATTAGATGTCATCACTAATCCACAGGTGATAATATTCCATTTAATTCTTAAGTTAGATGTCATCACTAATACACAGGTGATAATATTCCAGTTAATTATTAAATTAGATGTCATCACTAATACACAGGGGATAATATTCCAGTTAATTGTTAAATTAGATGTCATCACTAATACACAGGGGATAATATTCCAGTTAATTGTTAAATTAGATGTCATCACTAATACACAGGGGATAATATTCCAGATAATTGTTAAATTAGATGTCATCACTAATACACAGGTGATAATATTCCAGTTAATTGTTAAATTAGATGTCATCACTAATACACAGGGGATAATATTCTAGTTAATTGTTAAATTAGATGTCATCACGAATACACAGGGGATAATATTCCAGTTATTTGTTCAATTAGATGTCATCACTAATACACAGGGGGTAATATTCCAGTTAATTATTAAATTAGATGTCATCACTAATACACAGGGGATAATATTCCAGTTAATTGTTAAATTAGATGTCATCACTATTACACAGGGGATAATATTCCAGTTAATTGTTAAATTAGATGTCATCACTAATACACAGGGGATAATATTCCAGATAATTGTTAAATTAGATGTCATCACTAATACACTGGTGATAATATTCCAGTTAATTGTTAAATTAGATGTCATCACTAATACACAGGGGATAATATTCCAGTTAATTGTTAAATTAGATGTCATCACTAATCCACAGGGGATAATATTCCATTTAATTCTTAAGTTAGATGTCATCACGAATACACAGGTGATAATATTCCAGTTAATTGTTAAATTAGATGTCATCACAAATACACAGGGGGTAATATTCCAGTTAATTATTAAATTAGATGTCATCACTAATACACAGGGGATAATATTCCAGTTAATTGTTAAATTAGATGACATCACTAATACACAGGGGATAATATTCCAGTTAATTGTTAAATTAGATGTCATCACTAATCCACAGGGGATAATATTCCAGTTAATTCTTAAATTAGATGTCATCACTTAAGCACAAGGGATAATATTCCATTTAATTGTTAAATTAGATGTCATCACTAATACACAGGGGATAACATTCCATTTAATTGTTAAATTAGATGTCATCAGGAATACACAGGGGATAATATTCCAGATAATTGTTAAATTAGATGTCACAACTAATACACAGGTGATAATATTCCTGTTAATTGTTAAATTAGATGTCATCACTAATACACAGGTGATAATATTCCAGTTAATTGTTAAATTAGATGTCATCAATAATACACAGGGGATAATATTCTAGTTAATTGTTAAATTAGATGTCATCACTAATACACAGGTGATAATATTCCAGTTAATTGTTAAATTAGATGTCATCACTAATACACAGGTGATAATATTCCAGTTAATTGTTAAATTAGATGTCATCACTAATACACAGGTGATAATATTCCAGTTAATTGTTAAATTAGATGTCATCACTAATACACAGGTGATAATATTCCAGTTAAGTGTAAAATAAGATGTCATCACTAATACACAGGGGATAATATTCCAGTTAATTGTTCAATTAGATGTCATCACTAATCCACAGGGGATAATATTCCATTTAATTATTAAGTTAGATGTCATCACTAATACACAGGTGATAATATTCCAGTTAATTGTTAAATTAGATGTCATCACAAATACACAGGGGATAATATTCCAGTTAATTGTTCAATTAGATGTCATGACTAATCCACAGGGGAAAATATTCCATTTATTTCTTAAGTTAGATGTCATCACTAATACACAGGTGATAATATTCCAGTTAATTGTTCAATTAGATGTCATCACTAATCCACAGGTGATAATATTCCATTTAATTCTTAAGTTAGATGTCATCACTAATACACAGGTGATAATATTCCAGTTAATTATTAAATTAGATGTCATCACTAATACACAGGGGATAATATTCCAGTTAATTGTTAAATTAGATGTCATCACTAATACACAGGGGATAATATTCCAGTTAATTGTTAAATTAGATGTCATCACTAATACACAGGGGATAATATGCTAGATAATTGTTAAATTAGATGTCATCACTAATACACAGGTGACAATATTCCAGTTAATTGTTAAATTAGATGTCATCACTAATACACAGGGGATAATATTCCAGTTAATTGTTAAATTAGATGTCATTAATAATACACAGGGGATAATATTCTAGTTAATTGTTAAATTAGATGTCATCACTAATACACAGGTGATAATATTCCAGTTAAGTGTAAAATAAGATGTCATCACTAATACACAGGGGATAATATTCCAGTTAATTGTTCAATTAGATGTCATCACTAGTCCACAGGGGATAATATTCCATTTAATTCTTAAGTTAGATGTCATCACTAATACACAGGTGATAATATTCCAGTTAATTGTTAAATTAGATGTCATCACAAATACACAGGGGATAATATTCCAGTTAATTGTTCAATTAGATGTCATCACTAATCCACAGGTGATAATATTCCATTTAATTCTTAAGTTAGATGTCATCACTAATACACAGGTGATAATATTCCAGTTAATTGTTCAATTAGATGTCATCACTAATCCACAGGTGATAATATTCCATTTAATTCTTAAGTTAGATGTCATCACTAATACACAGGTGATAATATTCCAGTTAATTATTAAATTAGATGTCATCACTAATACACAGGGGATAATATTCCAGTTAATTGTTAAATTAGATGTCATTAATAAAACACAGGGGATAATATTCTAGTTAATTGTTAAATTAGATGTCATCACTAATACACAGGGGATAATATGCTAGATAATTGTTAAATTAGATGTCATCACTAATACACAGGTGATAATATTCCAGTTAATTGTTAAATTAGATGTCATCACTAATACACAGGGGATAATATTCCAGTTAATTGTTGAATTAGATGTCATTAATAATACACAGGGGATAATATTCTAGTTAATTGTTAAATTAGATGTCATCACTAATACACAGGTGATAATATTCCAGTTAAGTGTAAAATAAGATGTCATCACTAATACACAGGGGATAATATTCCAGTTAATTGTTAAATTAGATGTCATCACTAATCCACAGGGGATAATATTCCATTTAATTCTTAAGTTAGATGTCATCACTAATACACAGGTGATAATATTCCAGTTAATTGTTAAATTAGATGTCATCACAAATACACAGGGGATAATATTCCAGTTAATTGTTCAATTAGATGTCATCACTAATCCACAGGTGATAATATTCCATTTAATTCTTAAGTTAGATGTCATCACTAATACACAGGTGATAATATTCCAGTTCATTGTTCAATTAGATGTCATCACTAATCCACAGGTGATAATATTCCATTTAATTCTTAAGTTAGATGTCATCACTAATACACAGGTGATAATATTCCAGTTAATTATTAAATTAGATGTCATCACTAATACACAGGGGATAATATTCCAGTTAATTGTTAAATTAGATGTCATCACTAATACACAGGGGATAATATTCCAGTTAATTGTTAAATTAGATGTCATCACTAATACACAGGGGATAATATTCTAGATAATTGTTAAATTAGATGGCATCACTAATACACAGGTGATAATATTCCAGTTAATTGTTAAATTAGATGTCATCACTAATACACAGGGGATAATATTCTAGTTAATTGTTAAATTAGATGTCATCACGAATACACAGGGGATAATATTCCAGTTATTTGTTCAATTAGATGTCATCACTAATACACAGGGGGTAATATTCCAGTTAATTATTAAATTAGATGTCATCACTAATACACAGGGGATAATATTCCAGTTAATTGTTAAATTAGATGTCATCACTATTACACAGGGGATAATATTCCAGTTAATTGTTAAATTAGATGTCATCACTAATACACAGGGGATAATATTCCAGATAATTGTTAAATTAGATGTCATCACTAATACACTGGTGATAATATTCCAGTTAATTGTTAAATTAGATGTCATCACTAATACACAGGGGATAATATTCCAGTTAATTGTTAACTTAGATGTCATCACTAATACACAGGGGATAATATTCCACTTAATTGTTAAATTAGATGTCATCACTAATACACAGGGTTTAATATTCCAGTTAATTGTTAAATTAGATGTCATCACTAATACACAGGGGATAATATTCCAGTCAATTGTTATATTAGATGTCATCACTCATACACAGGGGATAATATTCCAGTTAATTGTTAAATTAGATGTCATCACGAATACACAGGTGATAATAGTCCAGTTAATTGTTAAATGACATGTCATCACTAATACACAGGGGATAATATTCCAGTTAATTGTTCAATTAGATGTCATCACAAATACACAGGGTGTAATATTCCGACTAATTTTTAACTGAGATGTCATCACTAATACACAGGGGATAATATTCCAGTTAATTGTTAAATTATATGTCATCACCAATACACAGGTGATAATATTCCGATTAATTGTTAACTTATATATCATCACTAATACACAGGGGATAATATTCCAGTTAATTGTTAAATTAGATGTCATCACTAATACACAGGGGATAATATTCCATTTAATTGTTCAATTAGATGTCATCACTCATACACAGGGGATAACATTCCATTTAATTGTTAAATTAGATGTCATCACGAATACACAGGTGATAATATTCTGGTTAATTGCTAACTTAGATGTCATCACTAATGCACAGGGGAGAATATTTCAGTTAATTGTTAAATTAAATGTCAGCACGAATACACAGGGGATAATATTCCATTTAATTGTTAAATTAGATGTCATCACTAATGCACAGAGGATAATATTCCAGTTAGTTGTTAAATTAGATGTCATCACTCATGCACAGGGGATAATATTCTGGTTAATTGTTAAATTAGATGTCATCACTCATGCACAGGGGATAATATTCTGGTTAATTGTTCAATTATATGTCATCACCAATACACAGGGGATAACATTCCAGTTAATTGTTAAATATGATGTCATCACCATTACACTGGATAATATTCCAGTTAATTGTTAAATTAGATATCATCACTGATACACAGGGGGTAGTATTTCAGTTATTTGTTAAATTAGATGTCATCACTAACACACAGGGGATAATATTCCAGTTAATTGTTAAATTAGATGTCATCACTAATACACAGGGGATAATATTCCATTTAATGGTTACATTAGATGTCATCACTAATACACAGTTGATAATATTCCAGTTAATTGTTAAATTAGATGTCATCACGAATACACAGGGAATAATATTCTGGGTAACTGTTAAATTAGATGACATCACTCATGCACAGGGGATAATATTCCAGTTAATTGTAAAAATAGATGTCTTTCCGGAATCAAAGGGAATAATATTCTGGTTAATTTTTCAATTATATGTCATCAAAAATACACAGGGGATAATATTCCAGTTAATTGTTATATTAGATTTGATCACTAATACACGGGATAATATTCCAGTTAATTGTTAAATTAAATGTCATCACGAATACACAGGGGTTAATATTCCAGTTAATTGTTAAATTAGATTTCATCACTAATACACAGGGGATAATATTCCAGTTAAGTGTTAAATTAGATGTCATCACTAATACACAGGGATAATATTCCAGTTAATTGTTAAATTAGATTTCATCACTAATACACAGGGGATAATATTCCAGTTAATTGTTAAATTAGATGTCATCACTAATACACAGGGATAATATTCCAGTTAATTGTGCAATTAGATGTCATCACTATTGCACACGGAACAACATTCCAATTAATTGTTAAATTGGATGTCATCACTAATACACAGGAGATAATATTCCAATTAATTGTTAAATTGGATGTCATCACTAATACACAGGGGATAATATTCCTGTTAATTGATCAATTAGATGTCATCACTAATACACAGGGGATAATATTCCAGTTAATTGTTAAAATAACTGACCACCTCCAGGCGCGTATCCATTGTCTCTCGAGATAAGGAGGCCCAAAAGGAAATTGTTAAATTAGATGTCATCACAAATGCACAGGGGATAATATTCCAGTTAATTGTTAAATCAGATGTCATCAGGAATGCACAAGGGATAATATTCCACTTAATTGTTAAATGAGATGTCGTCACTAATGCACAGCGGATAATATTCCAGTTAATTGATAAATTAGATGTCATCACTAATGCACAGTGGATAATATTCCAGTTAATTGTTAAATTAGATGTCATCACTAATACACAGGGGATAATATTCCGATTAATCGTTAACTTAGATGTCATCACTCATGCACAGTGGACAATATTCTGTTTAATTGTTAAATTAGATGTCATCACCAATACACAGGGAATAATATTCTGGCTAATTGTGAAAATTAGATGTCATCACCAATACACGGGGGTTAATATTCCAGTTAATTGTTAATTTAGATGTCATCACAAATTCATAGGGTATCGTCTTCGGGTTAGTTGTTAAATTAGCTGACATCACTAATACACAGAGAATAATATTCTGGTTAATTGTTAAATTAGTTGTCATCACTTATACGCAGGGATTAATATTCTGGATAATTGTGAAATTAGATACCACCACTCATACAAAGGGATAATATTCCGGTTAATTGTTAAATTAGATGTCATCATTAATACACAGAGGACAATATTCCAGTTAATTGTTAAAATAGATGTCTTCACTAATTCACAGGGAGTAATATTCTGGTTAATTGTTAAATTAGATGTCATCACGATTACACAGGGGATAATATTCCAGTTAATTGTTAAATTAGATGTCATCACTGATACACAGGGGATAATATTCCAGTTAAATGTGCAATTAGATGTCATCACTAATGCACAGGGAATAACATTCCAATTAATTGTTAAATTGGATGTCATCACCAATACACAGGGGATAATATTCCAATCAATTGTTAAATTAGATGTCATCACTAATGCACAGGGAATAACATTCCAATTAATTGTTAAATTGGATGTCATCTCTAATACACAAGGGATAATAATCCAATTAATTGTTAAATTAGATGTCATCACTAATGCACAGGGAATAACATTCCAATTAATTGTTATATTGGATGTCATCACTAATACACAGGGGATAATTTTCCATTTAATGGTTACATTAGATGTCATCACTAATACACAGGTGATAATATTCCAGTTAATTGTTAAATTAGATGTCATCACGAATACACAGGGAATAATATTCTGGGTAACTGTTAAATTAGATGACATCACTCATGCACAGGGGATAATATTCCAGTTAATTGTTAAAATAGATGTCTTTCCGAAATCACAGGGAATAATATTCTGGTTAATTTTTCACTTATATGTCATCACCAATACACAGGGGTAACATTCCAGTTAATTGTTAAATATGATGTCATCACTAATACACTGGATAATATTCCAGTTAATTGTTAAATTAGATGTCATCACTAATACACAGGGGGTAATATTCCAGTTATTTGTTAAATTAGATGTCATCACTTACACACAGGGGATAATATTCCAGTTAATTGTTAAATTTGATGTCATCACTAATACACAGGAGATAATATTCCATTTAATGGTAACATTAGGTGTCATCACGAATACACAGGGGATAATATTCCAGTTAATTGTTAAATTAGATGTCATCACCAATACACAGGGAACAAAATTCTGGCTCATTGTTAAAAATAGATGTCGTCTCGAATTGGCAGCGGAAAATATGCTGGTTAATTGCTTAATTAGATGTCATCACCAATACACGGGGGTTAATATTCCAGTTAATTGTTAAATTAGATGTCATAACTAATACACAGGGAATAACATCCGATTAATTGTTAAATTAGATGTCATCACGAATACACAGGGGATAATATTCTGGTTAATTGCTAACTTAGATGTCATCACTAATACACAGGGGTTAATATTCCATTTTATCGTTAGATTAGATGTCATCACTAATGCACAGGGGAGAATATTTCAGTTAATTGTTAAATTAAATGTCATCACGAATACACAGGGGTTAATAGTCCAGTTAATTGTTAAATTAGATGTCATCACTAATACACAGGGGATAATATTCCAGTTAATTGTTAAATTAGATGTCATCACTAATACACAGGGATAATATTCCAGTTAATTGTTACATTAGATTGCATCAATAATACACAGGGGATAATATTCCAGTTAATTGTGCAATTAGATGTCATCACTAATGCACAGGGAATAACATTTCAACTAATTGTTAAATTGGATGTCATCACTAATACACAGGGGATAATATTCCAATTAATTGTAAAATTGGATGTCATCACTAAGACACAGGGGATAATATTCCTGTTAATTGATCAATTAGATGTCATCACGAATACACAGGGGATAATATTCCAGTTAATTGTTAAATTAACTGACCACCTCCAGGCGCGTATCCATTGTCTCTCGAGATAAGGAGGCCCAAAAGGAAATTGTTAAATTAGATGTCATCACTAATGCACAGGGGATAATATTCCAGTTAATTGTTAAATTAGATGTCATCACCAATGCACAGGGGATAATATTCCAGTTAATTGTTAAATGAGATGTCGTCACTAATGCACAGGGGATAATATTCCAGTTAATTGTTACATTAGATGTCATCACTAATGCACAGTGGATAATATTCCAGTTAATTGTTAAATTAGATGTCATCACTAATACACAGGGGATAATATTCCGATTAATTGTTAACTTAGATGTCATCACTAATGCACAGTGGACAATATTCTGGTTAATTGTTAAATTAGATGTCATCACCAATACACAGGGAATAATATTCTGGCTAATTGTTAAAAATAGATGTCTTCACGTATTCACCGGGGTGAATATTCTGGTTAACTGTTTAATTAGATGTCATCACCAATACACGGGGGTTAATATTCCCGTTAATTGTTAATTTAGATGTCATCACAAATACAGAGGGTATCGTCTTCGGGTTAGTTGTTGAATTAGCTGACATCACTAATACACAGAGAATAATATTCTGGTTAATTGTTAAATGAGTTGTCATCACTTATACGCAGGGAATAATATTCTGGTTAATTGTGAAATTAGATACCACCACTCATACAAAGGGATAATATTCCGGTTAATTGTTAAATTAGATGTCATCATTAATACACTGGGGACAATATTCCAGTTAATTGTTAAAATAGATTTCTTCACTAATTCACAGGGAATAATATTCTGGTTAATTGTTGAATTAGATGTCATCACGATTACACAGGGGATAATATTCCAGTTAAATGTGCAATTAGATGTCATCACTAATGCACAGGGAATAACATTCCAATTAAGTGTTAAATTGGATGTCATCACCAATACACAGGGGATAATATTTCAATCAATTGTTAAATTAGATGTCATCACTAATGCACAGGGAATAACATTCCAATTAATTGTTAAATTGGATGTCATCTCTAATACACAGGGGATAATATTCCAATTAATTGTTAAATTAGATGTCATCACTAATACACAGAGGATAATATTCCAGTTAATTGTTCAATTAGATGTCATCACTAATGCACAGGGAATAACATTCCAATTAATTGTTATATTGGATGTCATCACTAATACACAGGGGATAACATTCCAATTAATTGTTAAATTGGATGTCATCACTAATGCTCAAGGGATAATATTTCAATTAATTGTTAAATTGGATGTCATCACTAATACACAGGGGATAATATTCCCGTTTTTGATCAATTAGATGTCATCACTAATACACAGGGGATAATATTCCAGTTATTTGTTAAATTAATTGGCCACCTCCAGGCGCGTTTCCATTGTCTCTCGAGAGAAGGTGGCCCAAAAGGAAATTGTTAAATTAGATGTCATCACTAATGCACAGGGGATAATATTCCAGTTAATTGTTAAATGAGATGTCATCACTAATGCACAGGGGATAATATTCCAGTTAATTGATAAATTTGACGTCATCACTAATACACAGGGGATAATATTCCGATTAATTGTTAAATTAGATGTCATCACGAATACACAGGGGATAATATTCCGATTAATTGTTAACTTCGATGTCATCACTAATACACAGTGTATAATATTCTGGTTAATTGTTAAATTAGATGTCATCACTAATACACAGTGTGTAATATTCTGATTAATTGTTAAATTAGATGTCATCACCAATACACAGGGAATAATATTCTGGCTAATTGTTAAAAATAGATGTGTTCACGTATTCACAGGGGAGAATATTCCAGTTAATTGTTAAATTAGATATCATCACCAATACACGGGGGTTAATATTCCATTTAATTGTTAATTTAGATGTCATCACAAATACATAGGGTATCATCTTCGGGTTAGTTGTTAAATTAGCTGACATCACTAATACATAGGGAATAATATTCTGGTTAATTGTTAAATTAGATGTCATCACTTCTACGCAGGGAATAATATTCTGGTTAATTGTGAAATTAGATACCATCACTCATACAAAGGCATAATATAACGGTTAAATGTTAAGTTAGATGCCATCATTAATACACAGGGGACAATATTCCAGTTAATTGTTAAAATAGATGTCTTCACTATATCACAGGCAATAATATTCTGCTTAATTGTTAAATTAGATGTCATCACTAATACACAGGGGATAATATTCCAGTTAATTGTTAAATTAGACGTCATCAGTAATACACAGGGGATAATATTCTGGTTAATTGTTTAATTAGATGTCATCAGTAATACACAGGGAATAATATTCCTGTTCATTGTTAAATTAGCTGCCAAAACGAATTCACGGCAGTTAATTATCCAGTTAATTGTTCAATGAGATGTCATCACTAATACACAGGGTGCAGTATTCCAGTTAATTGTTAAATTAGATGTCATCGCTAACACACGTTCTAGTATTACAATTAATTGTTAAATTAGATGTCTTCACCACTACACAGGGGATAATATTCCGGTTAATTGTTAAATTAGATGTCATCAATAATACACAGGTGATAATATTCCAGTTAATTGTTAAATGAGATGTCATCAATAACACCAGGGGGATAATATTCCACTTAATTGTTAAATTAGATGTCATCAATAATACACAGGTGATAATATTCCAGTTAATTGTTAAATGAGATGTCATCAATAACACCAGGGGGATAATATTCCAGTTAATTGTTATATTACATGTCCTCACTAATACACAGGGGTTAATATTCCGGTTAATTGTTAAATTAGATGTCATCAATAATACACAGTGTATAATATTCCAGTTAATTGTTAAATTGGATGTCTTCAGTACAACACGTGATAATATTCCAGTTAATTGTTAAATTAAATGTCATCACTTATAAACAGGGGAGAATATTCCAGTTAATTGTTAAATTAGATGTCATCAGTAATACACAAGGTACAGTATTCCAGTCAATTGTTAAATTAGATGTCATCACTAATACACAGTGTATAGTATTCCAGTTAATTGTTAAATTAGATGTCTTCACTGCAACACAGGGAATAATATTCTGTTTCATTGTTAATTTGCACGTCCTCACTAATACATAGCGGATAATATTCTGGTTAATTGTTAAATTCGATGTCATCACTAATACTCAGGATATAAGATTCAGGTTAATTGTTAAATTAGCTGCCTTCACACATACACAGGGGATAATATTTTAGTTAATTGTTAAATTAGATGTCATCACTAATACAAAAGGTATAAATTTCCAGTTAAATGTTAAATTAGATGTCATCACTCATACACAGTGTATAATATTCTGCTTAATTGTTAAATTCGATGTCATCACTAATACAAAGTGTATAAATTTCCTGTTAATGTTAAATTAGATGTAATCACTATTACACAGGGTATAATATTCTGGTTAATTGTTGCATTAGATATGATCAATAATACACAGGGTATAATATTCTGATTAATTGATAAATTAGATATCATCACTGATACACAATGTATAATCTGGTTAATTGTTTTATTAGATGTCATCACTTATACAGAGGGGAAAATATTCTGTTTAATTGTTAAATTAGATGTCATCACTAATACACAGGGGATAATATTCTGGTTAATTCTTACATTAGATGTGATCACTAATACACAGGTGATAATATACTGGTTAATTGTTAAATTGGATGTCATCGCTAATACACAAAGGATTATCTGGTTATTTGTTAAAATCGATGACATCACTGATACAGAGGTGATAATATTCCGGTTAATTGTTAAATTAGATGTCATCACTAATGCTCAGGCTATAAGAATCAGGTTAATTGTTAAATTAGGTGCCTTCACACATACACAGGGGATGAGATTTTAGTTTATTGTTAAATTCGATGTCATCACTTTTACAAAAGGTATAAATTTCCAGTTAATGTTAAATTAGATGTCACCTCTAATACACAGTATATAATATTCTGTTTAATTGTTAAATTAGATGTCATCACAAATACAGTGTATAATATTCCTGTTAAATGTTCAATTAGATGTCATCACTAATACACAGTATATAATATTCTGTTTAATTGTTAAATCAGATGTCATCACTAATACACAGGGAATAATATGTTGGTTAATTGTTAAATTTGATGTCATCACTAATACACAGGATATAATATTCTGGTTAATTGTTACATTAGATGTCATCACAAATACGAAGGGGGTTATGTTCCGGTTAATTGTTAAATTAGATCTCTCTAATAAACATGGGATAATGTTCTAGTTAATTTTTGTATTAGATGTCATCACTAATAGACAGTGTATTATATTGTTGTTACTGGTTAAATTAGATGTCATCACTAATACACAGGGGTTAATATTCTGGTTAATTGTTAAATTGGATGTCTTCACTGATGCACAGGTTACAATATTCTGCTTAATTGTTAAATTAGATATCATCACTAATACACAGGTGTCATATTCTGGTTAATTGTTACATTAGATATGATCAATAATACACAGGGTATAATATTCTGGTTAATTGATAAATTAGATGTCATCACTAATACTCAATGTATATTCTGGTTAATTGTTGAATTAGATGTCATCACTAATGCACAGTGTGTAATATTCTGGTTATTTGTTATGTTAGATGTCATCACTACTTTTCAGGGGATAATATACTGGTTAATTGTTAAATTCGATGTCATCAGTAATACACCGTGTATAATATTATGTTTAATTGTTAAATTAGATGTCATCACTAATTCACTGTATAATATTCTGGTTAATTAAATTAGAAGTCATCACTAATACACAGTGTATAATCTATTTAATTGTTAAATTAGACATGACAACTAAAACAGAGTCTAAAATATCCCACTTAATTTTAAAGTTACATGTCATCCCTAATCCACAGGGGCAATATTTTGGTTAATTGTTACGAGCTATCATCCTGAAAAGTAAGTTTACACATTCCAGATAATGGTTAAATTAGACTGCATCTTTAATGCTTCGGTTATAATATTGTGTTTAATTGTTATATTGACATCATTCCTAATACAATGAAATTCGTGCCCTGATCCAACTGGATCTCAGCAGGCAGCCCATGTGGGTAAAGTATTTGTTTAGCCCCTCCACCACTACCTTGGCAGAGATAGTTCTTCCGTGGAATGTCCTCTCCACATCCATAATGGTGAGAAGATACTGCTTGACCCCTTTTGTTTTCGGCAGCGGTCCCACACAATCCACCAGCATTCTGTTGAAGAGTTCCCCAAAAGCTGGTTTGGGAATTAGAGGTGCACTTTTTATTGCAAGTTGGGGCTTCCCCACAACCTGGCACATGTGAACAGTTTTGCAGAACTCCATCACATCTTTGTGGAGTCGTGGCCAGTCCAACTGCTGTCGTCTGCAGGCTTGGATTTTTCTGATGCCGACATCTCCAGCCATTGGAATTCCTGGGTTATTCTCAGTATTTACTTCTGGTACCTGGGCAGAACAACTATCTGGTGAGCCACTGTCCACTCTTCATCCGCAGTTCTCTAAGGAGGTCTCCATTTCCTCATCGTCACTTCATTCTTTAAATAGTCACACCCTGGAACTCCCTCTGCTTCAGTTTAACTTTAGACAGTCTGTGCTAACTTTTTAAATATTGGGTCAGCTTGCTCAGCCTCGACCAAGGAAGATCTGTTTAACACATCCTTTTTGTCTTCTGAATTCCCAAAGAAGGTTTCGGTCATCCGCCTGCACTGTCAGTTCAGCCTCCTCTGATGGAGCTTGTTTGACCATGGACCAGCACAACACAAAGGCAGGAAAAATGTCAGGGGCCTTCTGCTGTAACTGCTCTGTCTATCTCATCTATTTCAGTCTCTCTAAAACCACTGGGGAAGCTAGCACCTTCACCCTGACCAGATCATTACCCAGGGACAGGTCCACCCTGTCCACAGGTAAATTAGGCACAATCCCCAGGTTTACCAGTTCTGAAACAAAGCTGCACTCCAGATATATTCGATATGGAGTCCTGGGCATTTACCTTCCCCAATACTGTTTACTCATACTTGAGCGTTCGATGCCCTCTCTGGGGGAGAGTTCATGCATTTTCCCAGCAGGAGGGAATGGGTGGCCCCTTTATCCCAAGTACGGCTTTGGGCTTCCTTGCTGCATTCGAGGGGTATTTGGTCACTTTTCCTTAGGATACAAAATACTGCTATCTCGCAGGGATTTTCTTAAATTTTCCAGGACTCTCTGTGTTGGGCATACTGTGTCTTACTGCCACAGTTAAAGTCACAGCCTGGTCTTCTGTTTTTCCCATCAGGGCCCCATTTCCTGAACTGGTCTGGTGTATCCTGATTAATCCGACAGATTTTCATTGCAACGTCCAGCAGTCAGCTCGGAGGTGATTGTTCAACCTTGCCCGTCTTAGAGCGAAGACCAAAGTCCGAACAGTCCTCATCAGGGAACTCCTCTTACCTGAAGATGCTGCATTAACATCTTATACTGAAGAGTGTCTGCAGAGACTCATCGACAGGTTTGCAACTGTCTGCAATGAATTTGGCCTAACCATCAGCATCAAGAAAACGAATATAATGGGACAGGACGTCAGAAATGCTCCATCCATCAATATCGGCGACCATACTCTGGAAGTGGTTCAAGAGTTCACCTAACTAAGCTCAACTATCACCAGTAACCTGTCTTTCGATGCAGAATTAAACAAGCGCATGGGAAAGGCTTCCACTGCAATGTCTAGACTGGCCAAGAGAGTGTGGGAAAATGGCGCTCTGACACGGAACACAAAAGTCCAAGTGTATCAGGCCTGTGTCCTCAGTACCTTACTCTACGACAGCGAGACCTGGACAATGTATGTCTGCCAAGAGCGACGTCACAATTCATTCCATCTTCGCTGCCTCTGGAGAATACTTGGCATCAGGTGGCAGGACCGTATCTCCACCACAGAAGTCCTCGAGGCGGCCAACAAGCCCAGCATATACTAAGCCAGCGGCGCGTAAGATGGCTTTGCCCTGTGACCCACATGGAAGAGGGCAGGATTCCCAAGGACACATTGTACAGCAAACTCGTCACTGGTACCAGACCCACCGGCCGTTCATGTCTCCGCTTTAAAGACGTCTGCAAACGCGACATGACGTCCCGTGACATTGATCGCAAATGGTGGGAGTCAGTTGCCAGCGATCACCAGAGCTGGCAGGCAGCAATAAAGGTGGGGCTAAAGTGTGGTGAGTCAAAGAGACTTAGCAGTTGGCAGGAAAAAAGACAGTAGTGCAAGGAGAGAGCCAACTATGTAACAGCACCGACAACCAATTTTATCTGCTACACCTGTGGAAGAGTTTGTTAATCTATAATTGGCCTTTGTAGCCACTCTAGGCGTTGTTTCACAAACCAGTGACCACCTCCAGGCACTTACCCATTGTCTCTCGAGACAAGGAGGCCAAAGAAGGAGTTCAGTTGCTGGTCCGTGATAACCCCAGGATGTTGATAGTGGGGGATTCAGCGACGGTAATGCAAATGTATGTCAAGGGGAGATGGTTAGATTCTCTCTTGTTGGAGATGATCATTGCCCAGCACTTGCGTAGCGCGAATGTTACTTGCCACTTCGCAGCTCAAGCCTGGATATTGTCCTAGTGTTGCTTGTTTTCTACACGGACTGCTTCAGTATTGGAGGAGTCACGAATGGTGCTGAACATTGTGCAATAATCAGCGAACATCCCCACTTCTGACCTTATGATGGAAGGAAGGTCATTGATGAAGCAGCTGAAGATGGTTGGGCCTAGGACAGTACCCTGAAGAACTCCTGCAGTGATGTCCTGGAGCTCAGATGATTGACGTCCAACTCTAAACCTGTTATATTTTTCAGGTTCAAGTGCAAAATGGTTGGCACATGTTTTAGGATTTCGGCTTTCCTAGCTTTTGGATGGATAGTAATCCCTTACTGCTCAGTTCTGTACAGAAATGTAGTTAGGCCACACTTAGAATATTGTGTGCAATTCTGGTCGCCACACTACCATAACGACGTGCAGGCCTTGGAGAGGGTACAGATGAGGTTTACCAGGATGTTGCCTGGTCTGGAGGGCATTAGCTATGAGTAGAGGTTGGATAAACTCGGATTGTTTTCACTGGAACGACGGAGGTGGAGGGGCGACATGACAGAGGTTTACAAAGTTATGAGTGGCATGGACAGAGTGGATAGTCAGAAGCTTTTTCCCAGGGTGTGAGTGTCAGTTACGAGGGGACATAGGTTTAAGGTGAGAGGGGCAAAGTTTAGAGGGGATGTGTGAGGCAAGTTCTTTACACAGAGGGTGGTGAGTATATGGAACTTGCTGCCGGGGGAGGTGGTGGAAGCAGGTACGATAGCGACCTTTAAGAGGCATCTTGACAAATACATGAATGGGATGGCAATAGAGGGATATGGTCCCCGGAAGTGCAGAAGGTTTTAGTTTAGGCAGGCATCAAGATCGGCGCAGGCTTGAAGGGCCGAATCGCCTGTTCCTGCGCGATACTGTATTTTGTACAATCCTCAACTCTTCAACGAATAGGGCATTTAACCTGTCCCAAGTTACTTCACTCTGGGTTAGGAAGGTACTGCCTCAAATGTGGACATTTAAATACTCCAGCAGTGAAAAACCCAATTAAAACTATATTGAAGTTTTTGAAGTTTTGCTCGGGAACCATTTGGTTCCCCACTCGAAATGTCACAACTGTCTTTGGTTTTTGATCCCAGATGCGAGCCCCAAATTTAGTTTACACTTCAGGTGAGGAGGGGTCGAAAGGCTCCCGTCTTGTCGCTCTCCTTGTTCGATGCCACAGGCTTTATTCCTTTTTACATAGTGCATGTGTTTACCAATTCAGTGAGTGTTTAATACTTCAAGTGCTAGGAGCATAAAAGAATCAATCAGACAGCTTTTCTTTAGTTTAAACAAGAAAGAGTTTATTTTATTGTACTGAAAATCAAATACCGATTGAAGTGAAATAGTAAACTCTGCTTCAACTTTCATACTCACACACACACACACACACACGAGAATCACACGTACACACAAATAGGTTACAGAGTGATGGAGAATAGGTTGGGTTGGATTAGAGTCCAGAAGAAGTAAAACTAATGTACAGTTTGTGGGGTCTGGTAATTCATTTTTCCTCTGACTGAATTCATGGTTCCCAAGTCTCTGGCTGGTAGAAGTGGACATGCAGCTGGTCCGCCTGGTTCAGTTGTTTCTTGATGACAGTAACGCTCAGTGGCTTTCTCCCCAGGTCTCTGTAGCAATGGTAGACTTGGATGTTCTGCAGTCACAGACAGATTACAACATTTACAATGTTACCTGGAGAGAGAAAGAGAACGTAATACAGCCCAACCAGGGTCTTGCATGGGTTAGCTTGCAAAGCTTGTCTGCTGTGAGTAACAAAAAGCTACAAGTTTACATAGAGTGGGGTGGGGGGGGCGGAGAGGGGGGCTGTCACATGGTCTATCAGTACCTTTCTTCCTTTAATGAGTTTCAAAGTCAAAGAATCCCAAATCTCTCTCAAATTATATTGTAAATGTTTCACCTGCAGGTACGTCTCCGGTAGTAAATGCGGCAAGATGGCTTTGAATGTCTTGCTAATGAGGGTGATCCCAGATAATCTCCTCAATTGTTCAAAACATTGTCGTGGGTGGGAACTTTGAAGACATACATCTCCACTTCGATGTCCTGGAATGTGAGGTATTTCAATGCAAATTGTGGTGGCCATTTTGACTACCAGCTTTTTAAATGTTAAATGCAGGATTCCAGCTTTCCAATTTCAAAGTTTAATGTTGGTTTCCAACCAGTGAATTAAAAATTCTCATTCAGCATAGCATGTTTTCTTGGCAGGAGGTATTAGAAACGCGTGCTGCACTTCAAGATGTTAATACAAAAAGCATCCTGGTTGCTGAGGGAAATAAGAGTGGAAATTGTGAAGGAACTGACCATAGTTTTCCTTATACACAGAGATGGTGCCAAAGGACTGGAGAATTTTAAATGTTACACCATTCTCCTAAAAAGAGTGTAAGGACAAGCCCAGCAAATAGAGGACAGCCAGTTAAACCACGGTGCTGGGAAAGCTTTTAAAACAATAATCCAAAACAAAATTAACTGACTGGGACAAATGTGGATGAATTTAGCCTCACCAAAGCCTTGTATAAATGCAGCAAAACACCCTTTCTCCTGTATTTCAATCCTCTCGCTATGAAGGCCAACATACCATTTTCCTCCTTAACTGCCTGCTGCACCTGCATGTTTACTTTCAGCAACTGGTGCACAAGGACACCCAGGTCTCACTGCACCTCCCCCTCTCCAAAGTCATCGTCGTTCAGACAATCTGCCTTTCTGTTTTTGACACCAAAGTGGATAACTTCACATTTATCCACATGATACTGCATCTGCCATGTATTTCCCACTCACTCAACCTGTGAACATCACACTGGAGCTTCTCTGCATCCTCCTCACAGCTCACCCTCCCACCCAGCTTTGTGTCATCTGCAAACTTGGATATATTACATTTACTCTTACTGTTTGTTTCCTGTATGCCAACTAGTTCTCTCCATGTCAGTACCATACCCCCAATCCCATGGGATTCAACTTTTGGACGCTAATCTCCTGTGTGGGACCTGATTGAAAGCCTTATTAAAGTCCAAATACAACACATCCACTCGTTCTCTCTTATTTATTCTATTAGTTACATCCTCAAAAATTCCAGTAGATTTGCCAAGCATGATTTCCCTTTCCTAAATCCATGCTGACTGTGTCCGATCCTGTCACTGTTTCCCAAGTGCTCTGTAATTACATATTTTATAATGGACTCTAGCATTTTCCCCACTACTGATGTCAGGATAGCCCCTCTGTAATTCCCTGTTGTCTCTTTACCTCTTTTTTTTTTAATAGTGGGGTTACATTGTCTACCCTCCAATCCATTGTAACTGTTCCAGAATAGAATTTTGAAGAATGACCAGCAATGCATCTACTATTTCTGGTGTCACTTCCTTAAGTACTTTGGAATGTAGATTATCAGGCCCTGGGGATTTAGCAGCCTTCAATCCCATCAATTTACCCAACACCATTTCCCTATTAATACTGATTTGTGTCCTCCTTTGAGAAGAAAGAACCAAAGTATGTATTTAATTATTCTGCCATTTCTTTGTTCCCTATTACTTCCAAACATCATTTGATGAAGTGTCACTTAACAGGCTTGTCGATAAAGATAAAGCCCATGGAATAAAAGTGACAAAGCTGTCTGCATGACAGGAAGCAGAGAGAGGGGGTGAAAGGTTGTTGTTAGAACTGGAGGAAGTTTCCCGCAGGGCTCGTTACTAGGTCTGAAACGTTTCATGATATATTTTAGCCACTTGGACTTGAGTGTAGATTAGATTAGAGATACAGCACTGAAACAGGTCCTTCGGCCCACCGAGTCTGTGCCGACCATCAACCACCCATTTAGACTAGTCCTGCACTAATTCCGTATTCCTACCACATCCCCACCTGTCCCTATATTTCCCTACCACCTACCTATACTAGGGGCAATTGCTAATGGCCAATTTACCTATCAACCTGCAAGTCCTTGGCATGTGGGAGGAAACCAGAGCACCCGGAAAAAACCCACGCAGACACAGGGAGAACTTGCAAACTCGACACAGGCAATACCCAGAATTGAACCCGGGTTGCTGGAGCTGTGAGGCTGCGGTGCCAACCACTGCGCCACTGTGCCGCCCTGTAAATGGCACAATTGTAAATTTTACACTTGCCACAAAACCTGGAAGTGTATTGCACAATGAGGATGATATTGACAGACTTCAAGTGGATATAGACAGACTGATGGAATGGACGTACACATGGTAGATAAACATTAACAGAAACGCAAAATGATACATTTTTCATGGGATGGACAGGAGAGGCAATGGAAAATAAAGGGTGTAATTTTAATGGGGGTGCAGCAGAAGTTTGGATGCATGTGAATAATTCTATGGCAGGGCATGCAGATAAGATTGTTAAAAATGGCATGCTGTGTGACTGTTACAAAGACAAACTATCCCTCCTTGTCCTTCACAGACGTACTGCAGCCTGTTACAATGTTGGGGTCTTCCTCCCACACCTGTCCACAGTCGTCCAGCCAGAAGGAACTACTGTTACCTTCTTATTATTTCATGGTAAGTGGGCGCCGCTGTCTGGGCCAGCATTCATTGCCCATCGCTAACTGCTCTTGAGAAGGTGGTGGTGACCTGCCTTCTTGATTCAACTGGTGCAGGTACACCCACAGTGCTGTTAGGAAGGGATTTCCAGGATTTTGACCCAGTGAGAGTGAAGGAACAGCGATATAGTTCCAAGTCCGGATGATGTGTGACTTGGAGGGGAACTTGCAGTGGTGATGTTCCCATGCATCACTGCCCTTGTCCTTCTTTGTGGTAGAGGTCGCGGGGTTGGAAGGTACTGTTTAAGGAGCCTTGGTGCGTTGCTGCAGTGCATCTTGTAGATGGTACACACTGCTGCCCCTGTGTGCTGGTGCTGGAGGAGTCAATGACACGCCAGCCACGATCAATCAATCAAGCAGGGCTGCTTTGTCCTGGATGGTGTTGAGTTCCTGGAATGCTGTTGGAGCTGCACCCGTCCAGGCAAGTGGAGAGTATTCCATCGCACTCCTGATTTGTGCCTTTTACATGGTGGAAAGGCTTTGGGGAGTCAGGAAATGAGTTACTCGCCTCAGGATTCCGAGCCTCTGACCAGCTGTTGTAGCTGCAATTCAGCTTCTGTTCAATAATAACCCCGAGAATCGAGATAGTAGGGGATTCAGTGATGGTAACGCCATTGACTGTCAAGGGGAGATGGTTAGATTCTCTCTTATTGGAAATGTTCGTGTGCTGGCACTTTTCCAGCATGAATGCGACTTGCCACTTATCAGTTTCGGGTGCATCTTGGGGTGCAAGTACGTAGTTCCTTGGAAGTGGCAACACAGGTAGACTGGGTGGTGAAGAATCCATTTGGCATGCCTTCATCCGTCGAGGCATTGAGTACAAGAGTTGGGATGTTATGTTACAGTTATACATAACGTTGGTTGGGCCGCATTTGGAGTACTGTGTGCAGTTCTGTTCGCTGCACGACAGTAAAGATGCGATGAAGCTTGAGAGGGTGCAGAAAAGATTCACAAGGATGTTGCCTGGTCTGGAGGGCTTGAGTTTTAAAGAGAGATTGGAGAGGCTGGGTCTGTATTCCCTGGAGCGAAGGAGGCTGAGAGGGGACATGATAGAGGTATAGAACATTCTGAGAGGCATAGATAGAGTAGTTGGCCAGAGTCTGCTTCCATGGTATGGGCGACTAAATCTAGAGGAGATAGAAGTAAGGTGAGAGGGAGGAGGTTTAAAGGGGATCAAAGGGGTAAATTTTTCACACAAAGAATAGTGGCATCAGGAATGAGCTGCCTGAGGAGGTGGTGGAGGCAGGAACAGTAGCAACAGTTAAGAGGCATCTGGACAGGTACTTGAATGAGCAAGGCATAGAGGGATATGGAATTAATGCAGGCCGGTGGAATTAGTATAGATAGGCATTATGGCCGGTATGGACGCGGTGGGCCGAAGGGCCTGTTTCTATGCTGTAAGACTCTATGACTCTAAAGCTGAGGGGGAGCTGATAGAAGTATACAAAATTATGAGGTGCATAGATAGGAAGAAACGTTTTTTTTTTCCCTTGGCGCAAGTGTCAATAACCAGGAGGTAGAGATTTACAGGAAGGCGCAGGAGATTTTGAGGGGAATTGAGGAAAACAAATTCACCCAGAGGGTTGTTGGAAGCTGGACCACACTGCCTGAAGGGATGGTAGAGGCAGGAACCCTCATAACATTTAAAAAGTATTTGGAGAAGCACTTGAAACGCCATAGCATACAAGGCTATGGGCCAAGTGCCAGAAAATGTGATTAGAATGGATAGGTGCTTGATGGCCAGCATGGATACGATGGGCCGAAGGGTCTGTCTATAGTCTGTATAACTCTATGGCTGTACAAAATGAGTGGAGCTGAAGGAGAAGTTGATCAATGTGAAAACAATTTCAGCCAGGCGGAGGAGGGTGGTTGTGGATGGGGACTGGATGGGCCTCTGTTCAAGGAAGAAGCAGAGAACCCTAAGACCGTCCTGGTGGGGGATGGAAGGTGCAGAGACATTGGACGTCCATCGTGAAGAGGAACTGGAAATTGTCAAAATGACGTAGTGCGTCCGAAGAGTCGCGGATGTAGGTGGAAAGAGACTGGACTAGGGGAGAAAAAAATCGATTCAAGATAGGAAGTAATAAGTTCAAGTGGGGCAGGAACAGGCTGAAACAATGAGTCTGCTGGGATAGTCCTGTGTGTGGATTTTAGGAAGGAGGTAGAAGTGGGTTGCCCGTGGTTGTGGGACTGTGAGGTTGGAAGCTGTAGCGGGAAGATCTCCAGAGGAGATGAGGTCAGTTACAGTCCTGTGGACAGCAGCTTGATGTTCGCTGGTGGGTTCATGGTCGAGAGGGAAGTAGGAAGAAGTGTCTGAGAGTTGATGCTGAGCCTCTGCAAGGTAGCAGTCGGTACGCCGGACAACAACAGCACCATCCTTGTCTGCAGGTTTGATCACAATGTCGGGATTAGACTTGAGAGAACGGAGTGCAGCAAGTTCAGAGGGAGACAGATTAGAGTGAGTGAGGGGAGCAGAGAAATTGTGATGGCCGATGTTTCACCGACATTTCTCAATAAAACGATCAAAAGTGGGTAAGAGGCCAGAGGGAGGGGTCCAGGTGGATGGAAAATACTTGAGCTTGGTGAGTGGGTCCACTAGTCGGGGTGGGTGTCGGACTCCTGGTCAAGGAAGTGAGGCAGGAGGTGATGACGATGGAAAAGAGATCAACGGCATGCAAAGCGTGAATTTAATTGAGGTGGGAGTGTAAGGGGATCTAACTGAGTCCTTTGCTAGGTACAGATCATTAGGTGACAGAGGGGGGGAAGGTGCACCTGTTTAAGAATAAGGGGTCACCCATTTAAGACAGCGATGAGGAGACATTGTTTCATCTCAAAGGGTCGAGAGTCTTTGGAATTCTCTTCCTCAAAAGGCAGTGGAAGCAGAGAATTTGAAATTTTTAAATGCAGAACTGGATAGATTTTTGATCAGCAAGTGGGTGAAAGGTTACCGGGGTAGATGGAAATGTGAAATAATCAGTTCAGCCAGGAACTTATTGAATGGTGGAGCAGGCTCGAAGGACCGAGTGACCTACTCCTGCTCCTACTTCGTGTGTTCATATATAAATATATGTTGTTGTTGTTATTGATGGCTTTGGAACAGCTCTGTATACTCACCCCAGCCTGAAAAACAATCTATTTTCTGTGCCTTAGCCAATTGGATGTTCACACAACCACTGCCACTTTGATCACTGGGTTCAGTTTTCCGAAGAAGTCGATTAAATCGCACTTGATCAAACGCCTTTTGAAAGTTTATATACATAACACCAGCTGTACAACCCTCATCAATCCCCTATATTACTCCATCAAATAAATCCTTCAAGCTTGTTAGATACAATTTGCCTTTAACATGTTCATGGTAGTTGACATTTATAAACCCTTGTTTTTCAAAACAGCAGGTATCTGTATCCTGGTTGAGGGTTGAAATTTCCCCACAAGGGACGTTAAACTGACTGGTCAGTAAATACAGGGCTTAGTCCATATCTCCTTTTTTTAAACAAGGTCTAACATTTACAACCGTCCAGTCTCCTGTCATCACTCCAATATCCAAGGAGTATTGGAAGCTCCTGGCCAGTGCCTCTGTTATTTGCACCTTTCCTTCCCTCAACAACTCTCATACATCCCATGCAGACCATGGAAATGTTCTGCTTTATTGTGGTACAAAAAGTGTTGGATTGAACCTGTTTGTTCAGTGACTGTAATTAATGTAATCCATGGACACTTGCGTCACTGGAGGGTTTCCTTCTTCTATTAATACAGGACTACTTTTAATGTGTTCTTCCATCATGCCTGCAGGAGCATCACCCCCGGCACTAACAGAGATCAGCAGCTCCAGCGAGATGGAGAGGATAGATCAGAATCTCAGAATAGATTGGAATGTTACAACAATGGACAGGAGTTTATCCCATTGGTTTGACGATCTTACTGCGGATTATTATTGGATAACATTGGCGCATCGGATCCACTGGGCACTGCTGCTGATTCAACACATTTATTATCCCATCCTCGCTATTATTGGTGTCCCTGGTAAGTCTCCCTATCCAGCTATTAATTCTAGAAACCATGATTAACTGTTTTACTGTTCTTAACAACGACCACCTTCAAAATATCGTCCTCCATGTGCGCCCATTTGCTGCATAAACTCTAGTCTGTGTCTTTGTCAAATCTACTATTCCAATGCCGTCCTGGTTACTCTCCCTGTTACAAACCACCATAAACCACAGTCTGTACAAAACTCTGCTGTCTATATCCTAATTCATACTAAATCTCATTCACGCAACATCCCTGAGCTCAGTGACCTACATTGTTTTTTGTAGGATAGTATACAAAAAGAAATAAATGGGGTGTGGAAGAAGGGTACCACAATAATTATGGGTGACTTTAAACTGCATGTAGATTGGGCAAATCAGATTGGCAAAGGTAGCCTAAAGAATTATCACATTGAGTGTATTCAGGACAGTTCCTTAGAGCAGCACGTTCTGCAGTCAACCAGAGAGGAAACTATTCTAGAAATGCAAATGTTCAATGAGACAGGATTAATGAAGAACCTCCTAAAAAAGGAGTCTTTAGACGACAATTATCACAACATGATAGCATTTCAATGTTCAGACTGAAGGGAAAGCTGTGGGTCTAAGACTAGTTTTTTAAAAAAAACCTAAATAAAGGTAATTATAAGTATATGAAGGCATAGGTGGCAAAAGTGAACTTGGAAACTAGGTTAAAAGGTAGTACAGTAGAGATGCAGTGGCAGATTTTTAAGGAGATACTTACTAACTCTCAGCAAAGATGTATCGCAATGAGAAAGAAAGGCTCTTGCAGAAGGATGCATCATACGCGGCAAAATAATGAAGTTAAGGATAATGTTGAATTGAAAGAAACACGACAAATCTGCAACGATTGTTGGTGTGTGAGAAGATTGGACAGATTTTAAGAACCAGCAATCAATGATAAAAAAGAGGGAAAGGTAGAGTGTGGGAGAAAGCCAACTAGTAATCTAAAAATAGAGGATAAGAGTTTATACAAGTATTTAAATAGGAAAATAGAAACTAAAATTAGTGTTAATCCTCTAGAAAGTGAGTTTTCAGAATTAATAATGAAAAACAAGGACATGGTGGAGGTGTTGAACAGCTATTTTCTGTCTGTTTTCATTGTAGAAGACTTAGCAAACCTTCCAAATATACCTAAATCAAGAGGCAAGAGGAAGTGAGGAACTTAAAACAATCACTATGACCAGAGAAAAGAGGATACTGGGAAAACTATCACACCTAAAGGCTGATAGGACCCACCATCCGTGATTAACTAAAACAGCTAAAGATAGGATCAAACTTAAAGATAAAGCATTTAGCGGTGCAAAGATGGGTGGCAGGGCAGAAGATTAGACAGAATATAAAAAGCAGCAAAGAACAACTAGAGATTAATAAGGAAGGAAACATTAGAGTACGAGGGAAAGCTGGCTAGAAATATAAAGACAGATAGGAAGAGTCTCTATAGATATTTAAAGAAGAAAAGAGTTAACAAAGTGAGCATTAGTCGTACAGAAAGTGAGTCGGCGAAATTAATAATGGAAAATAAGGAGATAGCAGATGAATTGAGCAGATATTTTGCATTAATCGTCACTATTGAGGATGCAAGTAACATCCCAGTATTAGCTGTAATTCAGGAAATGGAAGGGAGGGAGGGAGAAACCCAAGAAAATTACAATCACCAGGGAAGTGAGACTGAGCAAATTGTTGGAGCTGTGGAATGACAGTCCCCCGATCCTGAAGAGGGACTAGTGAGATAGTCGATGCGCTGGTTTTGATTTTTCAAAAGTCCCTAGATTCAGAGAAGGTTTAATTCGATTGGTAAATAACGAACTCCTTTATTCAAAAAGGGAGAGAGACAGAAAGCAGGAAACTACAGGCCAGTTAGCTTAGCATCTCTCTTAGGAACAATGTTAGAAGCTATTATTAAATATGTAATAGAGCATTTAGAAAAAGTCAAGGTAATCAGGCAGAATCAACATGGTTTTCTGAAAGGGGAAATCATATTTAACCAATTTATTGGAGTTCTTTGAAGAAGTAACATGTGCTGTGGATAATGGGGAACTGGTGGATGTACTGTACTGAGATTTCCAGAAGGAATTTGATAGAGTGCCACATCAAAGGTTATTGTGAAAAAGAAAATATCATGGTGTAGGGAGTAGTATATTGTCATAGATAGAAGATTGGCGAGCTAACAGGAAATAGAGAGTAGGCATAAATGGGTCATTTTCTGGTTGGTAAGATGTAATGAGTGGTGTGCCACAGGGATCAATGCTGGTGACACAACGTTTTATAATTTATATAAATGACTATGATGAAGGGGCGGAAGGTATGGTTGCTAAATTTGCTGATGAAACAAAGATAGGTCGGAAGGTAAGCTGTGAAGAGGATATAAGGAGGCTACAAAGGGATATAGATAGGTTATGTGAGTGGGCAAAGAACTGGAAAACGGAGTATCATGTGGGAATCGTGAAATGTCCCATTTTGCCAGGAAGAATAAAAAGGAAGTGTATTATATAAATGGTGAGATTGCAGATCTCTGAGATGCACAGGGATCTGGGTGTCCTAGTGCATAAACAAAAAAATGTTAGTATGCAGGTACAGCACGTAATTAGGAAAGCTAATAGAATGTTACTATTTATTGCAAGGGGAATTGAATACAAAAGTAAGGAGGTCTTGCTACAGTTATACAGGTAATTGGTGAGACCACATCTGGAGGACCGACTATTGTCTTGATCTCCTTAGTTAGGGAAGGATGTAAATGCGTTGGAAGCAGTTCAGGGAAGGTTTGCGAGACTAATACCTGGCATGGGCGAGTTGTCATATGAAGAAAGGGTGGGCAGGCCAGGGTTGTACCTGCTGGAGTTTAGAAGAGTAAGAGGCGACTTGATTGGCACATAAAAGATCCTGAGGGGTCTTGACAGGGTGGATGTGGAAATGATGTTTCTTCATGTTGGAGAATCTAGAACTCGGGGTCACTGTTTAAAAATAAGGGTTGCCCATTTAAGACAGAGATGAGGAGATTTTTTTTCTGAGGGTCATGAATCTTTGGAACACTTTTCCTCAAAAGGCGGTGGAAGCAGAGTCTTTGAATATTTTTAAATCAGAGGTAGATAGATTGTTGATAAGCAAGGAGGTGGAAGGTTAGTGGGAGAAGCTGGGATTGTGCAGCCGAGGTTACAATCAGATCAACCATGATCTTATTTAATGGCGTAGCAGGCTCGAGAGCCCGAGTGACCTACTCCAGCTCCTACCTTGTATATTTGTCTGTCCAGTCCAGTCCCCAGGACCAGATGGCCTGCGTCCTAGGGTCCTAAGGTAAGTATGGTAGATAAATGTGCTGACGACATCAAGATGGGATGGAAAGTAGGTGGTCAAGATGAGGTAAAGTGTTTGCAAAGGGATACAAATAGGTTAAGTGAGGTCGCAAAACTTTGGCGGATGGAGTACAATGTGGTAAGATGTGAACGTGTTCACTTTGGCCGAAAGAATAGAAAAGCAGTATACTATTTAAATGTAGAGAGATTGAAGAAATCGGTGGTACAGAGGGATCTGGGTGTCTGGGTACATGAATCTGAAAGAGTTAGTATACAGGGACAGCAAGTGATTCGGAAGGCAAACGGAATGTTAGTGTTTATGGCAAAGGGAATCGAGTATCAAAGTGGGGAAGTTTTACTGCAGCTGTGCAGGGCCTTGGTGAGACCACATCTGGAATATTGTGTACAGTTTTGGTCTCCTTATTTGATAAAAATGATATTATTGCATAAGAAGCAGGTCAGCAAAAGTTAACTTGACTCATTCCCTGAATGAAGGGCTTATATTATGAAGACATTTTTTAACGGTTTGGAGTTTAGAAGAATGAGATGTGTCTTATTGAAGCTTATCAGATCCTGAGAGGACTTGATAGAGTGGATACCGAGAGGATGTTTCCTCTTGTGGGGGAGACTGGAACAAGGGGATAAAGTTTAAAAATAACAGATCAGTAATGCCCTTATTCGAATGGTGGAGCAGGCTGAACGGGTCTAATGGACTCCTCCTGCTCCTCAGTTCTATCTTCATATGTTCAACACCTTAATTTTAATATTCTCACTCTTGTGATCAAATCCCTCCATGTCCTCACCCCTCTGATTATCCCAATCCCCTGTCCATTTCCAGTATTCCTGAAACTTGTTCATCTTCAAGTCTTTTTATAATTTCCTTTTTAAAGTGAGTTTCTTTCCCTCTGTCTCTCTCCCTGACCACACATTTCATCTCTCCAGCTCCACTGGTGCTGTGGAAGTTTGGATCCATAAAATGGTGTGAGCTGCACTGCTGGTCATATCCAGCACATTGTGCAGGACACCCAGGCTGTCCGGGGTGACAGCGTGGGTGTAACGTGTGTGTTTCTGGAGTGTGAGGAGGGGTCTGAATATGGTGTTCATCAGCCATTCCCACAGCTGTGACGTACGTCTTTGAAACTTGACCTGGACATGTCCACTGACCGCCTGTGTTAGTCACTCTCAGCTGAACATGCATTCAGCAGCACGAGGAAATCCCTATAATGTTATTTCAAAGGACCAGGCATCCAACTTACAGGTGAGGGGCTTTTGACTTACGTCCGCTAGTATAAAGTTGGGGGAGGTGCTGTGGATGATTTTCTGGAGGTTGTGCTGTGAGCTGCTGCAGGCATTCAGTAAGGACAGAGGATTTGGTGACCCAACACTGGACCAGGTATGGGGACTGTAGTTACTGTGTCTCTGGGTCTACTGTAGCTACTGTGTCTCTGCAACAAATGGAGCAGAGGCTGCAGAGAGGGGAAGCTCTGTAAAGAGGGAGGAGGAGGGGTCTCTTCCCTACCCAGCCCGGGTTTTCCAAGCACAAAAGAGCAGTGGTCCTAATACCGAGCCCTGGGGAACACCACTGCATACTCCCATCGAGTCTGAACAACAACCTTTCACCACTTCTCTCTGTTTACTGTGAATTAGACAATGTTATATCCAAACTGTCACTGTCCCTTTAATCCACAGGATTCAGTTTTCCTAACCTGTCTATTGAATGTGACTTCATGAAACACCTTTTGAAAGTCCATATATATAAATTCATTAACAGGCAGATTGGTGAGGACGAGGTCAAATATATTTTTCACTCTGGTTGGTTACCTCACCACCTGCTCCAGACTCAGTCTAGCAGCCACGTCCTTTAGGACTCTGCCAGCTCAGTCAGTCGTGATGCTACCGAGTCACTCTTGGTGATGGATATTAAATTCCCTTACCCAGAGTACATTCAGTGTCCCTGCTACCCTTAGTACTTCCTCCAAATGGTGTTCAACATGGAGGAGTACTGACTCATCAGCTGAGGGAGGGCGGTAGTTCGATATCAGCAGGAGGTTTCCTTCCCCATGTTTGACCTGATGCCATGAGACTTCATGGGGTCCTGAATCAAGGGTCTGTCCTGTCTCTGGGGTGTAGACATACCTTGGAATGGGAATGCTTGTGTCTGGGACATTATAAGATATAATTCGGTGAGGATGAACTTGTTTTCTGCAACTTGACTAGTCTATGCGACAGTTCTGCCAATTTTTGCACAAGCCTCCAGATGTTACCAAGGAGGACTTTGCAGGGTCGACAGGGCTGAGTTTGCCTTTGTCGTTTTTGGTGCCCATGTCGATACCAGGTGGTCCATCCAGTTTCATTGCTTTATTTGGCTTTTCTACAACCGAGCAGCTTACTCCTCCATTTCATAAACAACCACATTGCTGTGGGTCTTGAGTCACATGTAGGCCAGACCAGATTAGGATGGCAGATTTTCTTCCATAAGGGACATGAGTGAACCAGATGAATTTTTACAACAATTGACAATGGTTTCATGGTCACCATTAGAATAGATATTTTAATTTCAGAATTTTACTAATTGAATTCAAATTTCACCATCTGCCGTGGTGGGACTTGAACCCATGTCCCCAGAGCATTAGCCTGGGCGTCTGGGCCACTAGTCCAGTGGCATTGCTACTCCACCGTCACCTCCCTGTGGTTCAGTTTCGGGGGTGAGGCAGAGCTTTGACACTGGTATAATTCCCTCAAAGCCCCTCTTCACAGCTTCTAACCCTTCACTAATTCTGGTATTTTCTGACGGTAACTCGTTTTGGTCCAGGATTTGTTCTAATTTTCTCTACATCTAATGTACAGTGTCAATGCCTCCTGTTCCCAGAGTAACTGATTGTACAGGATGCAACTATTCTTCTGACAAACTTCAATTTCCTTCTGTAACCTATCTATCTGTTCCTTCAATTGGTTGTGTTTGTTTTATTTAACTGTGATGTGCACAGATGATCCCCATTGTCCAACTTATCCCAGCACTTTATTTTAGCTAAAAGTTGCATTTCTGGATGTTCTCATAAATTCTCCTGAGGATGAAATCGTAAACCACACTGGACTTCTCCAAAATGTTTAGGAAGTCAGTTATTCCAGGTGCGACTGTTTTTCTCTGTCAGGAAACTGATCAACTATTCCCTGTGATATACCAACAACATTATGCATTTGACTTTATTTCTTCCAAGTTCTCTCAAGGTTCCATCCTCGCTGTTAGCAATGATCACACACATTTCACCGAGTGTAAACTCTCTCCCTCTCTCTCTGTCTCAAAGTTTCCTACCCGGTCCCTGTGATGATCACTCATGCCCAACTGAGATTATAATTTCTCACAAACCCAATTAAACCAGGACTCTGAACCCAATCTCTGTGATCCCTCTCCGAGACCTCTGTAAGATCAGATCATGTGTCACAGATCATCCAAAAGTAGGTCAAGGAGACACAAGCAGTTTATTGCGGATTGACAGTTCAAATACAAAACAAAATCAGAACAGATAGTGTAGGCATCTGACCTGTGACAGGTGAGAATGGTTTGTTATCCTCGATTAGATAGATGGAATGGCATGATCTCTGCTGTCTGACCTGTGACAGGTGAGAATGTTTTTTTTATCCTGGATTGGATGGGTGGAATCTTATATTATCATATTATTGTATTCTATTCAGGGGATGTGAGTATCACTGAGAAGGCCAGCATTCGGTCCCCATCCCAAATTGCCCTTGAGTTGCCCTTTGCTTTTTTACAGGTGTACCGAAAACTGGCTGGACCTGACCAGCATGCATTGTGCAGGCCAAAAGGGTGTATCTGAGATAAAGTAACCTGTTAACAGCTACAAGCTGCTTTACAGATTAACAGAGTTACTCGTGGAAGAAAACACTTTTAGTCTGAGTGATGTTTGAAAAATAAACAGAACGGTCATACATATCACATCAAAACTAATTAAGAGACCTACTTCAAAGTTCTATTTCACTTTGATGCCAATTTAGAACTTCACAAAGGTTTTGCATACACAAAACCCTGCAGACATGTATTTTATTTTTTTATTTTATCTTTATGTAGAGATACAGCACCGAAACAGGCCCTTCGGCCCACCGCGTCTGTGCCGACCAACAACCACCCATTTATACTAACCCTACAGTAATCCCATATTCCCTAACACCTCCCTACACTAGGGGCAATTTACAATGGCCAATTTACCTATCACCTGCATGTCTTTGGATGTGGGAGGAAACCAGAGCACCCAGCGAAAGCCCACACAGACACAGGGAAAACTTGCAAACTCCGCACAGGCAGTACCCAGAATCTAACACGAGCCCCAGGAGCTGGGAGGCTGCGGTGCTTACCACTGCGCCACCCCATGTTGGACATGTTGTCTGGAAACACAAAGAAAAGAGATTGGCGTGACTGAATATGTTTTAAAATGTTAATTCAGCTGGTCTAAGTTTTACAAACTGTCTTGAAAGACTACGAGAGTGACACAAACTGTCATTGATTGATGATGCCAGTGTCTGGCTTCTTAGAAATGAGAATAAACTAGAAATTCTCTAAGAAACAGTTTGTAAGACATCAGGAATGCAAGGGATTTGGATTCTTTCATTGTCCTGTGGTTTAAAATATGTATGTAACCAGGAAGGAAAGCTGCTATTGGTTTTACTGATATCAGTCCCGGGGCATCTGTAACATCCACAAGGGGTGATGAAATTACTGAAGGAAATGTAAACACATGCTCACCATCAAGGCAGTCTCTTGTATCACAGTTTGAACAAAGAATTAGACATCTCATTGGACAACTGTAGCTTACGGTGGATTTTAATAGGGCAGTGTGATCTTATCAATGAAACATCCAGCCCACCTTGGTATGAAAGGTGTAAAGATTATTGTAAATGGTGATTCAGTGATAAGGTCGAGGAGCTTGGTCAGTTACTGAACGAATAGCACAAATCCTTGTAACATGTTTGTGACTAATGAGTGTATTGCTAACAGTTGCATTGCGAATGGATATTTTGTACAATTGTTAACTATTAGTATTCCTACTCAATCTCGTAGAGTCATTGGTGCTCAATTTGAGCTTTGAGTGCTGTACCGTTACTTCCTGTCATTATCATGTTCGAACCATAGAGTAACCAATCAAAAAATCACAATTTATAAACAACAATTGTTTAGATATGTGGATATGAGGCTTCACATTTTCATTCCCAGGAATGTCGACACAAAGACCTGTGTCCAGAGTTATGTCCTTGACCAGTTAACGACCCCTATGAAAAACTCTGGAATACAATTCCTGCCTCTTTGTTGTCCATTCATAATTATCCTTAACAACTGAGTGACTTGCTAGGCTATTGCAGAGGACAGTTAACAATGAACCTTGTTAACATTGAGTTACATGTCGACCAGATTAGGTAAGGATGGCAGATCTCCTTCCCTAAAAGACATTAGTGAATCAGATAGATTGTTATAAAAATCAATTATAGTTTCATGCAACATTACTGAGTTCAGCTTTCAATTCCAGATTTGATTTTATTGATTAATTGAATGTATTAATTAAATTCCACCAGCTGTTACTGCCTCTCCACCTCACGTTCCTCCCAGAAGACACTACTGAAAACCTTCCTCTATGACCAATCTGTTGGTCATCTGACCTCATAATCTCCTGTTGTTTCACGTGTCATACTTTCCTTTATAATGCTCCTGTAAAGCACCTTGTGATGTTTTATTACATTAAAGGCATTATGTAAATAAAGGTTGTTGTTGACATTTACCAGACATGGCTTGTCTTACTATATCCTTGCTGCTTGTCGTTTTTTGTCCATTCGAATCCTATATCCACTTGAGATAATTCAATATATTTACGTTTACAACCTCGCTATTGTTGGTGCCCTGGTAAGTCACTCTATAAAGATTTAATTCTCGAATCCATTTTTACCTATACTACTGTTCTTGCCATTGACTCTTCCCTCCTTGCTGCTGTTGTTATTCCTGGTGAATCTCTATCTCCAGCTATTAGCTGTCAAACCATTGCTAATGGTATTACAGTTCTTGTAATGAACTCTCTCATCTTTGCTGCTGCTGCTGTCTCTATTTCCCACTGGAGATCTGTAAACACTGATTCACTGAAATACTGTGATAGAGTCATACAGTCGTACAGCATAGAAACAGGCCCTTCGGCCCACCGCGTCCATGCCGACCAGAATGCCTATGCATACTAATCCCACCTGCCTGAGTTAATGCCATATCCCTCTATGCCTTGCTCATTCAAGTACCTGTCCAAATGCCTCTTAAATGTTGCTACTGATCCTGCCTCCACCTCGTCCTCAGGCAGCTAATTCGAGATATTCTTTATGTGAAAAATTTACCCCTTTGCGCCCCTTTAAACCTCCTCCCTCTCACCTTAAATATATGTAATTTTAGTCACCCCTACTATGGGAAACAGACTATGGCTATCTACCCTATCTATGCCTCTCATAATTTTATATACCTCGACCATGTCCCCTCTCAGCCTTCTTCGCTCCAGGGAAAACAGACCCAGCCTATCCAATCTCTATCTATAACTCAAGCCCTCCAAACAAGGCAACATCCTTGTGAATTATTTCTGAACCCTCTCTAGCTTAATCACATCTTTCCTGTAGTGTGGCGACCAGAACTGCACACAGTACTCCAAGTGCGGCCTAACCAACGTTATGGACAGCTCTAGTGTGACGTCCCAACTCTTGTACTCAATGCCTCGGCCGATGAAGGCAAGCATGCCATACACCTTCTTCACCACCCTGTCTACCTGTGTTGCCACTTTCATCGAACTATGTCCTTGCACCCCAAGGTCTCTCTGCTCAGCAACACTCCCCAGGGCCCTGCCATTCACTGTATATATCCTGCCCTTGTTTGACCTCCCAAAATGCATCACTTCACACTTGTCTGCATTATATTCCATTTTCAAATCCCTTGACCACCTCCCAGTTGATCTTTCTCCTGTTGTAACCTTAGACAACCTTCTTCACTGTCCACTATACCACCAATTTTGGTGTCATCTGCAAACTTACAAATCATGCCCCTTACAGTTACATCCAAGTCATTAATATTTATGACAAACAACGGAGGGCCCAACACCGATCCCTGCGGCACACTACTGGTCACCGGCCTCCAATCTGAAAAACAACACTCCACTACCAGTCTCTTCCTTCTGTCACTAAGTCAATTTTGTATCCAGTTGGCTAGCTCACTCTGGATCCCATGTGTTCTAACCTTCTGGACCAACCTACCATGCGGGACCTTGTCAAAGGTCTTGCTAAAGTTCATGTCGACAACATCCATCGGCCTGCCCTCGTCAATTATCTTTGTCACCTCCTCAAAAAACTCAATCAAATTCGAGTCATGATTTCCCACACACAAAGCCACGCTGACTATCCCTAATCATACCTTGCCTTTCCAAATGAATATAAATCCTGTCTCTCAGAATCCCTTCCAATAACTTTCCCACCACTGATGTAAGGCTCACTGGCTTGTAGTTCCCTGGCTTATCCCTGCTGCCCTTCTTAAATAAAGGCACAACATTAGCTATCGTACAGTCTTCTGGTACGTCACCCGTGGCTAACGATGAATCAAAATGTTCTGTAAATTAATTTTTTGGAAGACTGAAGCCAGTGCCATTGGTATCCATCACAAACTCCATCTCCTATCTGTGAAACACATACCCCTCCCTGGCCACTTTAGGAGGCTGAAACAGACTGTTTACAGCCTCTGTTCTATTTAAACCTAAGCTGAGTTCATCTCCATATTCTCTCCATCACCAACCCTGCCTACTACCACCTCTGAAATATCACCCTTCTCCACCTCTGCCTCACTCTATCTGTTGCATAAATCCTCATCTGTGCCTTTGTTAAATCCGCACTTGACTATTGCAATTCTATCCTGGTCACGTTCCCAGGTAAAACCTCCATAAACCACAACCCATCCAGAACCCTGCTGCCTGTGTTCTAACGCACACCAAATCCCGATCACCCATCACCTCTGTGCTCACTGATCTACATTGTCTCCCGGTCTGGCAGCACCTTAATTTTAATCTTCTCATTCTTGTGTTTGAATACCTCCATGGTCTCACCCTGCCAATTAATCCCAATTCCCCTCTCCATTCCCATATTCCTACAAATCTTTTACCATCAAGTCTAATTCCATGTCTCCTTTCAAAGTGAATTTCCTTCCCTCTCTATCTCTCCCTTGTGTTGATTTTCAGCTCTTACAACACCACTGTTGCCCACAGTAAGGAAGTTTAGATCCATAAAATGTATGAGCTGAGCTACCAGCCACTTCCGGCATGGCCAGCACACTGCCTCATGCTGTGCAGAGCTCTAGCCCGAGTGTACATTGCATGCATTAATACCAGGAGGAGTTGTTGAATGTCACGCCAAACTGCTATTCCAGCAGCTTTGATGCACGTCTTTGAAACTTGGTCTGTGCATATTCACTGACTGCCTGTGTTAGTCATTCTCAGCTGAACAAAAATTCAGCAGCACGAGGAACCCCTCTCGTGTTAGTTAAAAGGACCAGGCATCCAACCTACAGTTGAAGGACTTTTGACTTACTTCTGCTATTGTAAAGTTAGTGGAGGTGCTGTGGATTGTTTTCTGGAAGTTGTGTTGTGAGCTACTGCAGACATTCAGGGAGAACAGCGGCTGTTGGTGACCCAACTCTGGACGAGGTCTGGGGACTGCAGTTACAGTGTCTGTGGATCTGTCACATCACCAACAAATGGAGCAGAGGCGCAGAGAGGGGAAGCTCTGTAAAGAAGGAGGAGGAGGGGGCTCGTCCCTACCTACCCCGGGTTTTCCAAGAGCACTTTTCCTACCTACACCTAACCCAGGAGCAGTGTGTGAGGTGACTCTGATTCAATAGGGAGATGGTCACAGAGCTGTGTCACCTCCTGCAACACGACCTGGAGCCTCAGATCAGGGTGAGAACGGAGCTGTCAGTGGCTGTTAAGGTCACATTTTCATTGAACTTGTATGTATCTGGAGTTTTCCAGGAAGGGGCGGGCGCCGTATACAAAATGGAGTCATCGACAGTGATAGTCATAGAGTCGTCTACCAAACATAAGATGTCCATTCGGTCCATCGAGAAAGTGCCGACTCGGTCTGGAGCAATTCAGTCACTCCTACCTCTCGGTTCTATCCCCAGAGCCCTGCAAGTTCACTTCCTTCAAGCACCCATCCAGTTTCCTGTTGAAATTGGAAGGAAGGATCAAATTGTAAGGAGGTAAAGCTGGTAGCAACAGGTAGATAAAGTAGAAAGTGATATTAGAAGGCAGGTGAAACAAAGATGAGCATCAACTAGAATGCAGAATGTCAGGAAGACACGGTTATGGGCACTGTACCTGAATGCACGCAGTAGCACGTAGATTATTTAAAGGCCCAAATAGAGATAAACGAATATGATCTCAGATTATTCCAAATTCAAATAACAGTAAATTTCCCTTTGAATGCTTTAAATAACCAATCATATCAATTTAATTTTGCTTATCGATTCCAATTTCTTATTCCCAGACTTGGTGATATTGCATATTTTAGTAAAGACAGAAGTGCGTGCAACTATTTCTCCTTCTCAAGCACTTTGTCTCATTGATAAAGATAGTTGCAGCAAGGTTAATTTCTTGCTTGTCTCCAAGGGGACGGAGCAAAGCATTCTCCGCTGCGCCACTTAACGTAACCCTTTTGTTTTAATGGAAAAGAACTAAACTCCCTTTTAAATGTTTTTTGGTATCCTTAGGATTTTCAAACAACAAAATCTTTAGTAACATTATCAACTTCGAAGGAAACCATCTCCATCAGGAAAGACAGCATTTTAGATCAAACTTGAATTGTTTCCAAACTTTTAGCATCCTTTGTAAGAGATTTCTAATCCAAGGATTTTTTTTAATAAAACAAAGATTATTCCAAATTCCAATTCACTGCAATAAATATTTAAAAATCTAAACTGCCGATGTTACATGAGTGAGTCCTATGTCTGGAACTTAAGACTCCCCCAAAACTCGACATGCTAAACTTGAAAGTTCATTGTGGTTGCAAATGACATTTCCAGTTTCTTTTTCAATTTAACAGGTCAATTATCCTTAACAGTATTAATTTAATTCAGACTTATCAACTACACACAGAACAGAATAGCACGTGCTTTTTAAAAAAATATAGGTAAATTACATCATTTTTCTTGTTCTTCAGACGCCTTTTCAAATGTCTGTAATAAAACCAAAAACTAAAGAAAAAGTTATTTAACATTCTTACAACAAAACGATTTAACACCAGCTCCTTACACAAACTTTAATCTTTCCCATTATCTCCTTTGCTTATCCTTCCCTCCCTTAAAACCGATATCCAATTCCTCACATTTGCTACTTAAAACAGTCAGTAAAACATATCTTTAATTTAAACTCCAAAAAAAAAACTAGAACAGATTTTAAACTGGAACTCCAATTAAAGCAGGAGTTGTAAACTTCAAATTGGATTTCTGCCAAACATCTTCAGACCTTCAAGACTGAAGCTTATCTTTTAGAAAATTGTTCATTGCCTTTTCACAGTTACAAAACTAACTTTTAAAATCAAAATAAAATTTTAACTTAACATATAATTCAATTTTATATCCCATTCCTGGGTGCACAATCTTAAATCGAAATGAACACACTCAACAATCACTTTTCACACTCATTCAATTCCAAACAACTTAATAGACTCATGCTTTCAACATTAAAGACAGACAACAAAGAGTTAACAACAGTCAGTTCTACAGAACACAAGTTTCACAGAACACAAGCTGCACAACCCAGACATTCAATTCAGTCGTGGACGCTTCCAACAATCACACATTCGAATCAAAGATACAGTAACTTGTTTTAACTCTAAAACATAGTCCTCTGCCATAAACTTAGTGAATACCTTTTTTCCGTTTTTTTTCACTGCCAGCTGGCAGCTAATGGACCCCTCCGGTCCCCACTCGAGCGTCATCTTTTTTCACTGGCCATCCTTATGTAGAACCGTTCGAATCTACTCTCAGAGATCTGCTTTTAACCTAGTGCAACTTGTAGTAGACCGTCTCCTGGCTATCTGTCGGGTCACAAGTCTGTCCGTATTTCATACAACAAGCTTATGATATATATACGCATACATATATTCCAAACCCTCCTTGACATTGCCTATGTCTCTTAACAAACTAACTACCACCGTTTGACCATTGTTCAGATCCTGTTCACAAACTTGGCATTCGTTGGTCACGAAACACCACCCGGCCCCAGGATACTCACCCGGTATTCCTGATGGCATCAAGCGACCGCCGAATCCTGTTCTCAAGTTCGGGATCAGGTTTCTGCCAACCCCCCCTTGGGCCCTTCGGGGTTATAGAAGAGCTGACTTACACCTGATCCTGCCGACTACCCCAATTGCTCGTGGAAATGAATCTAGAAGAATCACTCGGCACTCAGGTCTGCTCCAATGTCAAACAGTTTATTACACCGGCAGGGAGCAGGTCACTGGGCTGTTCAGATGCTTCTCCACCGAAAAAAAGGGAAATCCACAACAGATATGCAGTTACTCAGCCCATCCCGGCTGGACATGGTCCAATCATAACGGTTATTGATTCCATACATTACACATATTACCAATTAGATTACTCATTAGGCATCATGTGGCTACGTGATCAGCTCGTGCAAGCCCCCTGATCACCATTGATGATCTCAGGCCCCATCAATTACCCTTGAGACTTCCAATTGTCACTTTTAATTGGGCCTGCATTCCTGAGGGTGCTGTGCAGTCTGCAGTTACACTGATAAGAGGGGCCCCCTCGCTGTCTGTGCTGTGCTGTACCAGACTCAAATGGCAAGCTAAGTAACTTGTCCCACAATGCCTCGGGACAATACTCCATATTGTTACACAATATGTAGCTATACTTTCAACTTACATATGAGAGTATATATATATATATATATTCACTAGGATTATATTCATCTACTTACTCAAATAACATTTGAACAGTATGATATTTACTGCAGATGCCTCTGTGCTTGGGAATACCCTACAACAGTAGAATGAAGGGTAGGTAGTTAGTTTGATCTGAGAGTAGGTTAAAGCTTCGGCACAGCATCGTGGGCTGAAGGGCCTGTACTGTGCTGTACTGTTCTATGTTCTATGTTCTCTAAAATCTGTATAGACATAGTAGACATACGACCCGTGACAGATGAGAAAGGCTTTCTGGCTATGGATCGGATGTTAGAAGCTATTATTAAATATGTTATAGCAGGGCACGTGGAAAAAATCAAAGTGATCAGACAGAGTCAACATGGTTTTGTGAAAGGGAAATCATGTTTAACCAATTTGCTGAAGTTCTCTGAAGAAGTAACATATGAGGTGGATAACGGGGAACCGGTGGATGCATGTACATAGATTACCAGAATACATTCGATATGGTGCCACATCAAGAGTTATTGCGGAAAATAAAAGCTCATGTTATACAGGGTAACATATTGACATGGATAGAAAATTGGCTAGCTAAAAGTCAAATAGGGAGTAGGCGTCAATGGGTCATTTTCTGGTTGACAGGTTGTAACGAGTGGTGTGCCACAGGGATCAGTGCAGGGGCCTCAAAGTTTTGCAATTTTAATAAATGACTTGGATGACGGGACCGAAAGTCTGGTTAATAAATCTGTTAATGACACAAAGTTGTGAAGAGGACATAAGGAGGCTACAAAGGGACATAGATAGGTTGAGTGAGAGGGCAAAGATCTGGCAAATGGAGTATAATGTGGGAAAATATGAAATTGTCCATATGGCAGGTATAATAAAAAAAGCATATTGTCTGAATGGTGAGCGATTGCAGAACTCTGAGCTGCAGAGGGATCTGGATCTCCTGATGCATGAATTACATAAGGTTACTCTGCAGGTTCAAAAAGTAATTAGGAAAGTTAATATAATGTTATCACTTATTGTGAGCGGAATTGAATACAGAAGTAGGGAGGGCATTGTTGAAACCATTTCTGGCATGCTGTGTGCATGCTGTCTTCTTATTTAAGGAAGGATGTAAATGCGTTGGAAGCAGTTTAGAGAATGTTTACTGGACTAACATGGGCGGGCCGTCATATTAGGAAAAGTCGGACAGGCTAGGCTTATATTCACTGGCGCTTGGAAGAGTAAGAGGCGGCCTGATCGAAACATATAAGGTTCTGAGTGTGGGACAGAGCAAGTGAGGGCGACAAAGAGAGAAGTAGAGGGCGAGAAAGAGAGAGATAGAGAGAGAGCTCAGCTCATCTGCTGCTGAAACCCTCAGCCATACCTTTGTTAACATGAGACTTGACTATCCTAACATACTGCTGGCTGGTCTCCCACATTTTACTAACTGCAACCTTGTGGTCATCCAAAACACTGCTGCCATCTTCTAATTTACACAAGATTCTGTTCACCCAACATCCCAGTGCTCACTGACCTACATTGGCTCTTGGTCCAGTAACGCCTCATTATTATTATTCTCCCTCCTGTGATCAAATCCCTCCATGGCCTCATCCGTCTGATTCTCCCAATACTCTGTCAATTTCCAATATTCCTGGTGCTGTGGACGTTTGGATTCATAAAATGGTGTGAGCTGCACTGTCGGTCACATCCAGCACATTGTACAGGACACCCAGGCTGACCGGGGTGCCAGTGCGGGTGTAACGTGTGTGTGTCTGTAGTGTGAGGAGGGTCTGAATCTGGTGTCAATCAGCCATTCCAGCAGCTTTGATGTACGTCTTTGAACCTTGGTCTGTGCATGTCCACTGACCGCCTGTGTTAGTCACTCTCAGCTGAACATATATTCAGCAGCACACGGAACCCATTCTAGTGTTATTTAAAAGGACCAGGCATCCAACTTGCAGGTGAGGGGGTTTTGACTGACTTCTGCTATTGTAAAGTTAGTGGAGGTGCTGTGGATGGTTTTCTGGAGGTTGTGTTGTGAGCTGCTGCTGACATTCAGGGAGGAGAGAGGACTTGGTGACCCAACTCTGGACGAGGTATGGGGACGGTAGTTACAGTGTCTCTGTGTCTGTAACATGATCAACAAATGGAGCAGAGCCTGCAAATCGGGAAAGCTTTGTACAGAAGGAGGAGGAAGGGGCACTGCCCTACCCACCCTGGGTTTTCCAAGAGCACAAAGAGCATTGGGCCTAATACCGAGCCCTGGGGAAAACCACTGTATACTCACATCTAGTCTGAACAGCAACCTTTCACCACTTCTCTCTATTTACTGTTCATTCGCGAAGGCTATATTCACACAGTCACTGTACCTTTAATCCATAGGGTTCAGTTTTCCTAACCTGTCTATTGAAGGTCACTTGATCAAACACCTTTTGAAAGTCCATATATATAACTTCAATCACACCACACTCATCAACCCTCTACATTGTTTTATCAAATAACTCCATCAGGTTTACCTCACCACCACCTCTCTCCACTCCTCCACTGTTGTTAAATTATCAGACTGATTATCCGACATCCAGTACTGGATGAGCAGAAATTTCCTCCAATTAAATATTGGGAAGACTGAAGCCATTGTTTTGACTCCCCACTCCAAGTCTGTTCCCTTGCTATTGATCCCATCCTTCTCCCTGGTAACAGTCTGAGATTCAGACAGTTTGTTTGCAAGCTTGGTGACATATTTGACCACTAAATGAGATTTAACCTCATTTTCAGGATATCATTACAACCACATATTTTCACCTCAGTGACATCGCCCGACTTCGCCCCTGTCTCAGCCCATCTGCTGCTGAAACCTCATTCATGCCTCATCACCTCTCAATGTGATTATTCCAACTCACTCCTGGCTGATCTCCCACATCTACTCTCTGTAAACTTGAGGTGCTCCACAAATTCTGCTGCCCATGTCCTAACTCCCTGTTCACCTATCACTGACAGACATTGACTGCTGATTAAGCAATGTCTTTATTTTAAAATTCTCCACCTTGTTTTCCCTCCATGGCATCGCCCTCCATCCTATATATGTAATATCCTCCAACCCCACAACCCTTAAAGATATCTGCATTCCTCTCTTTCTGGCCTCTTGTGTGTACCTGATTTGAATTACTCCACCATTGGAGGCTGCACCTTCAGTTGTTTAGGTGCCAAGCTCTGGAATACTCTCCCTACAGAGCTCCACCTCTCTGCCTCTCTGCCTCGCCACTCACTTTCCTTATTTAAGATACTCCTTAAACCTACCTCTTTCACCAAACTGTTGGTCATCTGACCCAATATCTCCATATATGGCTCAGTGTGATCCACACAACCCTCCAGTCCCTTGTCGCCACTCCCATATCCAAGGAGGATTGGAAGATTCTGGCCAGTGCCTCTGCTGTTTGCACCATTCCTTCTCTCAGCAAGTCTTATGCATCCCATCCAGACCGGGTAAATACTCTACTCTATTGTGGTACAAAAGCTGTTGGATTGAAAGAGGTTAATTGAACCTGTTTGTTCAGTGACTGTAATTAATGTCGTTCTCTATGGACCTTAATTGTGTCACTGGAGGGCTTACCACTTCTATTAATAAGAGGCTGCTTTCAATGTGTTATCCCAGAGTGTCAGCAGCAGCATCACCGCCGGCAGCAACAGGGAAAAGCAGCTCCAGTGAGAGAGAGGATAGATGAGAATCTGAGAACAACAGACTGGAATGTTAGAGCAATGGGTCAGAATCTCAGAACAATAGATTGGAATGTTTTAACAATGGGTCCGAATCTCAGAACAATAGATTATAATGTTACAACAATGGGTCAGAATCTCAGAACAATAGATTGGAATGTCACAACAATGGGTCAGAATCTCAGAACAATAGATTGGAATGTTGCAACAATGGGCAGGAGTTTATCCTTTTGGTTTGGCTATGTTACTGCGGGTTATTCTTGGATGACATTAGCGGATCGGATCTATTAAGTACTGAAGATGACTCAATGCATTTATTATCCCATCCTCGCTGCTATTGGTGTCCTTGGTAAGTCTCTCTGTCCAGCTATTACTTCTATGCTTAACTGTTTTACTGTTCTTAACAACGAACATCTCCATAATATCGTCCTCCATGTAAGCCCATTTGCTGCATAAACTCTGGTCTGTGCCTTTGTCAAATCTACTATACCAATGCTGTCCTGGTTACCATCCCTGTTACAAACTGCCATAAACAACAGTCTATCCAAAACTCTGCTATCCATATCCAAACTCGCACAAAGTCTCATTTACCCAACATCCCTGTACTCAGTGACCTACATTGGTTTCTGTAGAACAAAGTATACTGGAAGAAATAAATGGGGTGTGTAAGAAAGGTACCACAATAATCATGGGTGACATTAATCTACATTTAGATTGGGCAAATCAGATTGGCAAAGGTAGCCTGGAAAATTAGTTCATAGAGTTTATTCGTGAAAATTCCTCAGAGCAACACGTTCTAGAGCCAACCGGGAGCAGGCTGTTCTAGAACTGGTAATGTGCAGTGAGACAGTATTAATCAAGAACCTCATGGTAAAGGATCTTCCAGGCGACATTGATCATAACATGATAGAATTTCAACGTTCAGATTGAAGGGAAAACTGTGGTCTAAGATTGTGTTTCTTTACCCAAATTAAGGTAAGTATAAGGATATGAAGGCATATTCAACTAAAGTAAACTGGGAAACTAGAGTAAAAGTTAGAACAGTACAGATGCAGTGGCTGACTTTTAAGGAGATGCTTAAAAACTATCAGCAAAGATTTATCTCAGTGAGAAAGAAAGCCTCTTGGAGAAGGTTGCATCATACGTGGTTAAATAGGGAAGTTAAAGGATAATATTAAATTGAAAGAAACACTGTACAATTCTGCAAATATTAGTGGTAGGTGAGAAGATTGGACAGATTTTAAGAACCAGCAACGAATGACAAAAGAAAATAAGAGTGTAAAATTATAGTGTGGGCGAAAGCTCCCGAGCAATATAAACAGAGAGTAAGAGTTTCGACAAGTATTTAAAAAGGAAAAGAGTAACTAAAGTTAGTGTTAGTCTTCTAGAGAGTGAGTTTGGGGAATTATTCATAAGAAACAAGGACATGGAGGAGGGGTTGAACAGATATTTTGTGTCTGTTTTCACTTTAGAAAACTTAGAAAACCTTCCAAAGATGCTAAATCAAGAGGCAAAAAGGGAGATAGGAACTTCAAATAATCACCCTCACCAGGGAAAAGGTACTGGGAAAGCTCTTGCACCTAAAGTCTGACAGGACCCGCCATCCTTGGTGAACTGAAATTGTTAAAGATCGTATTAAACTTAAAGAAAAAGCATATAATTATGCAAAAATCAGTGGCAGATCAGAAGATTGGGCAGATTAGGAACAGCAGCAAAGAACAGTTAAAGATTAATAAGGAGGTAAAAATTAGAATACGAGAGAAAACAGGCAAGAAATAAAAAAGACAGACAGTAAGAGGTTCCAAATATTTAAAGCAGAGTTAACAACGTGAGCGTTGGTCCGATAGAATGTGAGTCTGGGGAATTAATAATGAATAATAAGGAGATAACAGGTGAATTGAACATGAATTTTGCTTCAGTCTTCACTATAGAGAATACAAGTAACATCCCAGTATTAGCAGAAAGCCAGGAAATGGAAGGGAGGGAGGAACTCAAGAAAATTCCAATAACCAGGGAAGTGGTACTGAGCAAGTAGATGGAGCTGCGGGCTGACAAGTTCCCAGGTCCTGATGGGCTTCATTCTAGGGTGTTAAAAGATAGTGCCTAGTGAGATAGTTGATGCATTAGTTTTAATTTTCCAAAATTCTCTAGATTCGGGGAAGGTTCTGTTAGATTGGAAAATAGTGAATGTAACTCCTTTATTCAAAAAGTAAGGGAGACAGAAAGCAGGAAACTACAGGCCAGTTAGTTTAACATCTGTCTTCGGTAAAATGTTAGAAGCTATTATTAAAGATGATGTAGCAGGGCATTTAAAAAGGTCAAGGTAATCCGGCAGAATCAACATGAGTTTGTGAAAGGAAAATCATGTTTAAACAATTTATTGCAGTTCTTTGAAGAAGTAACATGTGCTGTGGATAAAGGGGAACTGATGGATGTAATGTACTTAGATTTTCAGAAGGCCATTAATAAGGTGCCACGTCAAAGGTTATTGCGCAAAATAAAAGCTCATGCTGTAGGGGTAAAATATTGGCATGGATAGAGGATTGACTAGCAAACAGGAAACGGAGAGTAGGCATAAATGGGCCATTTTCTGCTTGGCAAGATGTGACGAGTGGTCGGCCATAGTAATATGTGCTGGGGTCTCAACTTTTTACAATTTATATAAATGACTTGGATGAAGGGACTGAAGGTATGGTTGCTAAATTTGCTGATGACACAACGATAGGTAGGAAAGTAACTTGTGAATAAGACATAAGGAGGCTGCAAAGGGATATAGATCGGTTAAGTAAGTGGGAAAAGATCTGATAAATGGAGTATAATGTGGGAAAATGTGAAATTGTCCGTTTTGGCAGGTAGAAAAGAAGCATATTTCTATCGTGAGAGATTGCAGAGCTCTGAGATGCAGAGCGATCAGGGTGTCCTAGTGCATGACGAACAAAAGGTTATTATGCAGTTTCAGCAAGTAATTAGGAAAGCTAATAGAATGATATCATTTATTGGAATGGGAATTGAACATAAAAGTAGGGAGGTTATGCTACAGTTATACAGGACATTGGTGAGACAATATATGTAGTACTGTGTAAAGTATTGGTTTCCTTATTTAAGGAAGGATGTAAATGTATTGGAAGCATTCAGAGAAGGTTGTCCAGACCAATTCCTTGAATGGGCAGGTTGTCTTATGAGAAAAGGTCGGAAAGGCTAGGCTTGTATCCACTGGAGTTTAGAAGAGCAAGAGACGACTTGATTGAAACATATATGATACTGAGGGTTCTTGACAGGGTGGATGTGGAAAGGATGTTTCCCCTTGTGGGAGAATCCAGAACTAGGGGTCACTGTTGAAAAGTAAGGGGTCGCCCATTTAAGACAGAAATGAGGAGAACTTTTTTTTTCAGTGGGTCGTGAGTCTTTGAAACTCTTTTCCTCAAAAGGCAGTGGAAACAGAGACTTTGAATATTTTTAAAGCAGATGTAGATAGATTCTTGATAGGCAAGTGGGAGATTGGTTATTGGGGGAAGGCGGGAATGCGGATTGAGGTTACAATCAGTTCAGCCATGAAGTTATTGAATGGCGGAGCAGGCTCGAGGGGCCAAGTGGCTTACTCCTGCTCCTAATTCGTATGTTTGTATGCTCTTATGACAAGTCCCCAGGATCAGATGGCCTGCATCCAAGGGCCTTAAAGTATGTGGCTGCAGAGATAGTGGAGGCATTGATTATAATCTTCCAAAATTCCTTAGATTCTGGATGGATCCCAGCGGATTGGAAAATAGAAAATGTAACACATTTATTCAACAAAGGAGGGAGACAGAAAACAGGAACCTATAGGGCAGTTAGCCTAATATTTGTCAGAGGGAGTTGCTGGAATCCATGAATAAGGAGGTTATAACAGCATACCTAGAAAATCATTATGGGACCAGACAGAATCAACATGGTTTTGTGAAAGGGAAATCATATGTAAATTATTTATTAGAGCTCTTTGAGGAAGTTACAAGCAAGGTGGATAAAGGGGCACCTGTAGATGTGGTGTACTTGGATTTCCAAAAGGCACATATAGGGGGTTACATATTGGCATGGATAAAGGATCGGATAGCTAAAAGGAAACAGAGACTAGGGATAAATGGGTCTTTTTTGCGTGGGAAATCAGTAACTACAGGAAACAGTGCTGGGGCATCAACTATTTACAATCCATATCAATGACCTGGGTGCAGGGACAGGATGTGTGGTAGCTAAATGTGCCGATGACAGCAAGATGGGAAGGAAAATAAGTCGTCAAGAGGAGGCAAAGAGTTTACAAAGGCATATAAATAGGTTAAGTGAGATTGGCAAAAATTTGGCAGATGGGGTATAATGTGATAAAATGTGACCGTGTCTACTTTGGCAGGAAGACTAGAAAAGCAATATACTATTTAAATGTAGAGAGAATGCAGAACTCGGTGGTACAGAGGGATCTGAGTGTCCTGGTACATGAATCAGAAAGAGTTAGTATACATGGACAGCAAGTGATTGGGAAGGCAAATGGAATGTTAGTGTTTATTGCAAAGGGAATCATGTATTAAAGTGGGGACGTTTTACTGCGGCTGTGCAGGGCTTTAGTGAGAACTCATCAGGTGTACTGTGTACAGTTTTGGTCTTCTTATTTGATAAACATGATACAATTGCGTTACAAGCCGGTAAGCCAAAGTTCACTTGATTCATTTAGCGATTGAAGGGTTTATTTTAAGAAAAAAGGTTGAACAGGTTGTGCTATTGGATTATGAAAGAATAAGAGGTGATCTGAGTGAAACATGGAATAGCCTGAGCGGACTTGATAGTGGACTTGTTTCCTCTTGTGGAGGAGACTAGAACTATGGGATACAGTACAACAATAAGAGTTCAGCCATATTAAGCCATGATCTTATCGAACGCTGGAGCAGGCTCAAAGGGCCGAATGGCCTACTCGTGCTCCTGAGTCCCATGTTCCTATGTCCAGTAACACCTCAATTTGAATATTCTCACTCGTATGATCAAATCCCTCATGTCCTCACCCCTCTGAGTATCTCAATCCCCTGTCCATTTCCAATATTCCTGAAATAAAAGCAAAATACTGCGGATGCTGGAAATCTGAAACAAAAACAAGAAATGCTGGATTCACTCAGCAGGTCTGGCAGCATCTGTGGAAAGCGAAGCAGAGTTAACGTTTCGGGTCAGTGACCCTTCTTCGGAATCAGTGCTGAATCAGTTCCGAAGAAGGGTCACTGACCCGAAACGTTAACTCTGCTTCTCTTTCCACAGATGCTGCCAGACCTGCTGAGTGAATCCAGCATTTCTTGTTTTTGTTCCAATATTCCTGAAACTTGTTCATCTTAAAGTCTCCTTCTAATTCCCTTTTTAAAGTGACTTGCTTTCCTTCTGTCTCTCTCCCTGACCACACATTTCATCTCTCCAGCTCCACTTGTGCTGTGGAAGTTAGGATCCATAAAATGGTGTGAGCTGCACAGCCGGTCACATCCAGCACATTGTACAGGACACCCAGGCTGACCGTGGTGCTAGTTTGGGTGTAACGTGTGTGTGTCTGCAGTGTGAGGAGGGGTCTGAATATGGTGTCAATCAGCCATTCCGGTAGCTTTGATGTACGTCTTTGAAACTTGGTCTGTGCATGTCCACATGTCCACCTGTGTTAGTCACTCTGAGCTGCACGTACATTCAGCAACCCTCCAGTGTTATTTAAAATGACCAGGCATCCAACTTACAGGTGAGGGGCTTTTGACTTACTTCTGCTATTGTAAAATTAGTGGAGGTGCTGTAGATGGTTTTCTGGAGGTTGTGTTGTGAGCTGCTGCAGACATTCAGGGAGGACAGAGGATTTGTTGACACAACTCTGGATGAGGTATGGGGACTGTAGTTACAGTGTCTCTGGGCCTGTAACACGACCAACAAATGGAGCAGAGGCTTCAAAGAGGGGAATCTCTGTAAAGAGGGAGGAGGAGAAGGCTCTGTCCTACCCAACCCGGGTTTTCCAAGAGCACAAAGAGCAGTGATCCTAATACCGAGCCCTGGGGAACACCACTGTATGCTCCCATCCAGTCTAAACAACAACCTTTCACCACTTCTCTCTGTTTACTGTTCATTAGCTAATGTTATATCCACACAGTCACTGTCCCATTAATCCATGGGTTCAGTTTTCCTAATCTGTCTATTGAATTCCACTTGTACAAACACCTTGTGAAAGTCCATATATATAACTTCAATCACACCACCCTCATCAACCATCTCCATTGTTTTATCAAAGAACTCCATCATGTTTACCTCACCACCACCTCTCTCCACTCCTCCACTGTTGTTAAATTATCAGATTGCTTATCTGATGTCCAGTACTGGATGAGCAGAAATTTCCTCCAATTAAATATTAGGAAGACTGAAACTGTTGTTTTTACTGCCCCACTCCAACTCTGTTCCGTTGCTTTTACTTCCATTTCTCTCCCTGCTAACAGTCTGAGATTCAGACAGTCTGTTTACAACCTTAGTGTCATGTTCGGGAGAACATTAATAGGCAGATGCACAAATGTGGGTTAATTAAGGAAAATCAGCATGGATTTGTTCACTGAAAATGGTGTTTAACGAACTTGCTGGAGTTATTTGAAGAGGTATAAAGGAAGCTTGATGAGGGCAATGTTGTTAATGCGGTGTAAATGGAATTCCAAAAGACATTTGATAAAGTGTCACACAACAGACCTGTGAGCAAAGTTATGGCTCATCAAATAGAAAGGACAGTAGCAACATGAAACTAAATTGGTTGACTTACAGGGAACAGAGAGAAGTGATTAATGGATGCTTTTCGGGCTGGAGAAGGGCTTGTAGTGGAATCAAAGCAAAATACTGCCGATGCTGGAAATCTGAAATAAAAACAAAAAGTACTGGAAATACTCAGCAGGTCAGGAAGTATGTATGGAGAGAGAAGCAGAGTTAATGTTCCAGGTTTGTGACTTTTCATCAGAACTGGCAAAGGTTAGAAATGTAATAGGTTTTAAGCAAGTAAAGCAGGTGTGGGGCTGTAAACACAAGGACATAATTGTGGGCATTAGAGCAGTGGTGGGGATGGAGGGTGTTGAAATGACAAGCGAGTGGAAGCTCGGGATCATGCTTTGGGACTGAGCGGAGGTGTTCCACAAAGCGCTCACCAATCTGTGTTTGACCTGCTCCGGTGTTCCAGTGAACATCAACGCCAGCTCGAGGAACAGCACCTCGTTGTCCGATTAGGCATTCTACAGCCTTCCGTACTGAGTATTGAGTTCGTTAATTTCAGAGCATGACTGGCCCATTTTATTGTTATTTTGTTTGATCAGTTTTTTTACCATGTCCGAGTCTTAAACTGGGATTTTTTATGTTGGTGCTTTTAGCTAGGGCTGTTCATTATTCTATCATTTAGCACCCTCTCTGCACTAACGCTTTGTCTTTCACCACACCACAAGCACACTCTCTTTGCCTTTGCTCCATGACCTCCGCGTCAGTAAATCTCTCAGACCCTCTGTTCCATCAACACCCCTTTAGTTCTCTTTTTCCCCACCCCTGCTTTATTTAATTAAAAACTATTACATTTCTAACCTTGGAAGTTCTGATGAACCGTCACAGACGTGAAACATTACCTCTGCTTTTCTCTCTCCCCAGATGCTGCCAGACCTGCTGAGTATTTCCAGCACTTTTTGTTTTTATTTAAGATTTGTAGTGGAGTTCCCCAGGGATCAGTGTTGGGACCCTTTCTCTTCCTGATATATATTAATGACCTAGACCTTGGTGTACAGGGAACAATTTCAAATTTTGCAAATAATACGAAACTTGGAAGCATTGTGAACTGAGAGGAGGATAGTGTATAACTTCAAAAAGACATAGACAAGCTGGTTGAATGGGCAGACAGGTGGCAGATGAAATTCAATGTGGAGAAATGTGAAGTGATTCATCTTGGTAGGAAGAACATGGAGAGACAATACAGAATAAAGGGTACAATTCTAAAGGCAGTGCAGGAGCAGAGGGACCTGGGTGCATATGTGCGTAGGTCATTGAAGGTAGCAGAACAGGTTCAGAGAGAGCGGTTAATAAAGCATACAGAATCCTGGGCTTTATTAACAGCGGCATGGAATACAAGAGCAAGGAGGTTATTTTGAACTTGTTTAAGACACTAGTTCAGCCTCAGCTGCAGTATTACTTCTAGTTCTGGGCGCCCAACTTCAGAGAACGTGAAGGCATTGGGGAGTGTGAAAAGACATTCAGAAGAATGGTTCCAGGGATGAAGAATATCAGTTATGAAGATAGACTGGAGAAGTTGGAACATTTTCCTTAGAGAAGAGAAGGCTGAGAGGAGATTTGGAAAAGCTATTCAAAATTATGAGCTGTCTGGACAGAGTGGATAAGAGAAAAAGTGTTCCCATTCCTGAAAGGATCGAAAACGAGAAGGCAAAGAATGAAGGTAATTGGTAAAAGAAGCAGAAGTTGACATGAGGAAATCTTTTTCACACAGCGAGTGTTTAAGGTGTGGAATGCACTGCCTGAGAGTGTGGTGGAGGCAGATTCAATCGAGGCATTCAGGAGGAAATTGGATAGCTATCAGAAAAGGAAGATTGTACAGAGTTAGAGGGAGAAGGCAGGGGGGTGGCAGTAGATGAATTGCTCTTTTAGAGAGCTAGTGCAGACACGATGGACTGAATGGCCACCTTCTGTGCTGTAACAATTCTGTGATTCTGTGACATTCGACCACAAAATGAGCTTCCATCCTTATATTTCTGCCATCACTATGACCACCTACTTCCACCTCAATAAAATTTCCCAACTTCACCCCTGTCTCAACTCAACTGCTGCTGAAGCTCTCACACATTCTTTCAGTACCTGTAGACTAGACTGTTCCTACTCATTCTCCCACATTCTACTATCTGTAAACTTGAGGTCATTTAAATCTCTGCTGCCTGTGTGTTAACTTACAACAAGTCCCATTCCCCAATCACTGACCTACATCAGTTCACAGTCAAGCATTCAGTCTTGATTTTAAAATTCTCAACCATGTTTTCAAATCCCTTCATGGCCTTGCTCCTCAATATCTCTGAAGTCTCCTCCAGCCCCACAGTCCTCCGAGATATCTCTGCTCCTCTAATTCTGGCCTCTTGTGCATCCCTGATTTTAATTACTCCACCATTGGTGGCCACACATTCAGTTGCCTCGGCCCCAGCTCTGGAATATCCTCCCTTTACAGCTCCACCTCTCCACCTCGCTTTTATCCTTTAAAAAACTCCTTTCAGCCCTGCCTCTTTGCCACTCTGGCAGCACCTTAAGTTTAATATTCTCATTCTTGTGTTTGAATCTCTCCATGGCCTCACCCCTCCAATTAGTCCCATTCCCCTACACATTCCTACATTCCTACAAGTCTTTTGCCTGAAAGTCATTTCTTCATTTCCCCTTTTAAATAACTGCTTGAAAAGGCACGGTTTGAAAATTAAGGGTCGCACTTTTTGGGCAGAGATGAGGAGATTTTTTTTCTCTCTCAGAGGGTCAGGTGACTTTGGAACATTCTGCCTCTGAAGGTGGTGAAGGCGGGTTCATTGAATAATTTTAAGGTTGTGGTAGATGGATTCTTGTTAGGCAAGAGAATCAAAGGTTATCAGGGGTAGATGGAAACACAAACATATCAGCCATGATCTTAATAAATGGGCTGAATGGCCTACTTCTGCTCCTAATACATACAATCCTATGGTTGTTCTCGCTGTATCTACCCCTCGCCATGCTTTTCAGCTGTAGAGCACCACTAGGCCCAACGCCATAAAAGCCTGGATCCATAAAATGGTAACAGCAGAGCTGCCGGTCACTTCCAGTGCTCCATGCTGGGCAGGGGTCTAGCCCCGGTTCACCAAGCATGTGCAGGTAGTGTGAAGCGGGGCCTGAGTATGGTGTCTATCAGCCATTCCAGCAGCTTTGATATACATCTTTGAAACTTGGTCTGTGCATGTCCACTGACCGTCTGTATTAGTCACTCACAGCTGAACATGCATTCAGCAGCACGAGGAACCCCCTCCAGTGTTATTTAAAAGGACCAGGCATCCAGGGGAAGCTCTGTAAAGAGGGAGGAGGAGGGGGCTCTACTCTACCCACCCCGGGTTTTCCAAGAGCACTTTTCCTACCGGAACCTAACCCAGGAGCAGTGTGTCAAGTGACTCTGATTCAATAAGGAGATGCTCATAGAGACGTGTTAGCTCCTGTAGCAGGGTGAACGCGGAGCTGCCAGTGGCCGTTAAGGTCTCAGTTTCATTGAAATTGTATGTATCTGGATCTTTCCAGGCAGGAGGATGAGACATATCAAACATAGATGCACAGAGAGTGATAGAGTCATTTATGACACAGAAGGAGGCCATTTGTCCCATCGAGTCCATACTGGGTCTCCATGGAGCAATCCAGTCAGTCCCACTCCCCCTCTCAATCCCAGTAGTAAATTCATTTCCTTCAAGTGTCCATGAACTCTCTCTTGAAATCATTGATTGTCTCTGCTTCCACCACACTTGTGATCAGTGAGCTCCAGATCATTAACACCCGCTGTGTAAAATAAGTTTCCATATATTCCTCCCTGCATCTCTTGCCCAAAACAAACAAGAAAGAACAGTACAGTAATATAAAAGCAAAATACTGCGGATGCTGGAAATCTGAAACAAAAACAAAGAAAAAACAAGAAAGAACAGTACAGCACAGGAAGAGGCCATTCGGTCCTCCAAGCCTGCGCCTATCTTGATGCCCGTTTAAACTAAAACCTTCTTCACTTCTGTGGACCGTATCCCTCTATTCCCATCCTATGCATGTATTTGTCAAGATGCCTCTTAAACGTGGCTATCGTACCTGCTTCCACCACATCCACCGGCAGCAAGTTCCAGGCACTCACCACCCCTGTGCAAAGAACTTGCCTCGCACATCCCCTCTAAACTTTGCCCTCGCACCTTAAACATATGTCCCCTAGTAACTGACTCTTCCACCCTGGAAAATAGCTTCTGATTATCCACTTTGTCCATGCCACTCATAACTTTGTAAACCTCTATCATGTCGCCCCTCCACCTCCGTCATTCCAGTGAAAACAATCCGAGTTCATCCAACCTCTCCTCGTAGCTAATACCCGCCATAACAGGCAACATCCTGGTAAACCTTTTCTGTACCCTCTCCAAAGCCTCCACATCCTTCTGGTAGTGTGGAGACCAGAATTGCACGCAATATTACAAGTGTGGCCTAACTAAGGTTTTGTACAGCTGCTGCATGACTTGCCAATTTTTATACTCTATGCCCCGACCGATGAAGGCAAGCATGTTGTATGCCTTCTTGACTACCTTATCCACCTGCGTTGCCACTTTCAGTGACCTGTGGACCTGTATGCCCAGATCTCTCTGCCTGTCAATACTCCTAAGGTTTCTGTAATTTAATGTATACTTCCCACCTGTATTAGACCTTCCAAAATGCATTTCCTTATATTGCTCCGGATTAAACTCCATCTGCCATTTTTCCGCCCAGTCTCCAACTGATCTATATCCTGCTGTATCCTCTGACAATCCTCATCATTATCCGCAACTCCACCAATCTTTGTGTCGTCCGCAAACTTACTAATCAGACCAGCTACATTTTCCTCCAAATCATTTATATATACTACAAACAGCAAAGGTCCCAGCACTAATCCCTGCGGAACAACACTAGTCACAGCCCTCCATTCAGAAAAGCAACCTTCCAATGCTACCCTCTGTCTTCTATGACCGAGTCAGTTCTGCATCCATATTGCCAGCTCACCTCTGATCCCGTGTGACTTCACCTTTTGTATCAGTCTGCCATGAGGGACCTTTTCAAAGGCTTTACTGAAGTCCATGTAGACAACATCCACTGCCCTTCCTTCATCAATCATCTTCGTCGCTTCCTCAAAAAACTCAGTCAAGTTAGTGTGACACGACCTCCCCTTCACAAGACCATGCTGCCTCTCGCTAATAAATTCCATTTGTTTCCAAATGGGAGAAAATCCTGCCCCGAAGAATCCTCTCCAGTAATTTCCCTACCACTGACCTAAGGCTCACCGGCCATAATTTCCTGGATTATGCTTGCTACCCTTCTTAAACAAAGGAATATCATTGGCTATCCTCCAGTCCTCTGGGACCTCATCTGTAGCCAATGAGGATACAAAGATTTCTGTCAAGGCACCAGCAATTTCTTCCCTTGCCTTCCTCAGTATTCTAGGGTAGATTCCATCAGGCCCTGGGGACTTATACACCTTAATCTTTTCCAAGACGCCCAACACCTCTTCCTTTAAGATATCGACATGACCCAGGCTATCTACACTCCCTTCCCTAGACTCATCATCCACCAAGTCCTTCTTTTGGGTGAATACTGAGGCAAAGTGTTCATTTAGCACCACGCCCATTTCCTCTGGCTCCAAGCATGGATTCCCTCCTCTGTCCTTGAGTGGGCCAACCCTTTCCCTGGCTACCCTCTTGTTCTTTATATACGGATAAAAAGCCTTGGGATTTTCCTTAATCCTATTTGCCAATGACTTTTCTTAACCTATTTTAGCCCTCCTGACTCCTTGCTTAAGTTCCTTCCGACTTTCTTTATATTCCTCAAGGGCTTCGTCTGTTCCCAGCCTTCTAGCCCTTATGAATGCTTCCTTTTGTTTTTACTAGGCTCACAATATCCCACGTTATCCAAGGTTCCCGAAACTTGCCAAACTTGTCTTTCTTCCTCACAGTAACATGCCGGTCCTGGATTCTGATCAACTGACGTTTGAAAGACTCCCACATGTCAGATGTTGATTTACCCTCAAACAGCCGTCCGCAATCTAAATTCTTCAGTTCCTGCCTAATATTGTTATAATTAGCATTCCCCCAATTTAGCACCTTCACCCGAGGAATCCTCTTATCCTTATCTACAAGTACCTTAAACCTTATGGAATTATGATCACTGATCCCGAAATGCACCCCGACGGAGACTTCGACCACCTGGCCAGGCTCTTTCCCCAATACCAGGTCCAGTACGGTCCCATCCTCGTTGGACGATCTGCATATTGTTTGAAGAAGCCCTCCTGGATGCCCCTTACAAATTCTGCCCCATTCAAGCCCCTAGCACTAAGTGAGTCCCAGTCAATATAGGGAAAGTTAAAATCATCAACCACAATAACCCTGTTGCCTTTACATCTTTACAAAATATGTCTACCTATCTGCTCCTCTCTCGCCTGCTGGCTGTTGGGAGGCCTGTAGTAAATCCCCAACATCGTGAATGCACCCTTCCTATTCCTGAGCTCTACCCATATTGCCTCGCTGCATGACCCCTCCGAGGTGTCCTCCCGCAGTACAGCTGCGATATTCTCCTGAACCAGTTATGCAACTCCCCCACCCCTTTACGTCCCCCTCTATCCCACCTGAAGCTTCTAAATCCCGGAACATTTAGCTGCCAATCCTGGCCTTCCCTCAACCAAGTCTCTGTAATAGCAAAAACATCGTAGTTCCAAGTACTAATCCAAGCTCTAAGTTCATCTGCCTTACCTGTTATACTTCACGCACTGAACAAATGCACTTCATACTACCAGTTCCGCTGTGCTCACAACATCTCCCTGCCTGCTCTTCCTCTCAGTCTTACTGGCCTTACTCATTAGCTCCTCTCAGTTATTTCACCTGCTGACCTACTGCTCTGGTTCCCACCCCCCACCACTTCCTTCCCTCTATCTAGTGACCTATAGACAACAGGGAGCAATGTAACTGCAACTTTTTTGCTCCTTCGCTCCAGCCATTTAGATTCCGTCCCTTACCCACTCCTCCCTCCTTCTGCCCGGGACGTTCTCTCTCTCCAGCACTATAATATTCCCCTTAATCAATACCACCACCCCTATCGCTATTCTTCCTTCTATCTTTCCTGAATACCTTGCATCCAGGAATATTTAACACCCAGTCCTGCATTTCTTTGAGCCAGGTCTCTGTTGTAGCCACAACACCATATTTACACATGTACCTCACCAGTCTTATTCACCACACTCCATGCTTTCACATACATGCACATTAACCTTCATGTAAATGTTATTACTTTCTCCCATTCTCAGACCCCACCTAATACGTTCCTAAACCCTATTATAGTGCTATCCAACTCTTCCTGTATTTTGTGCACCTTGGAATTCCTCTCTGATGTTTACTCCTGGTTCCCACACCCCTGCCAAATTAGTTTAAACCCTTTCCAATAGCATGAACAAATCGCCCCACAAGGGAATTAGTCCCAGCTCTGTTCAGGTGTAAATCGTCCAGCCTGTACAGATCCCACATTCTCCATAACTGGTCCCAGTGTCCAGGAATCTAAACCGCCCCGCTTCTGCAGAATCCTTCCAGCCACACATCCATCTGTACTATCCACCTATGTCTCTACTCACTCGCATGGTGTACTGAGAGTAATCCGGAGATTACGACTTTGAAGTCCTGCTTGCTAACGTCTTTCCCAGCTCCCTGAATTCTGACTGCAGGACAACCTCCCTCTTTCTGCCTCTGTCGTTGCTTCTGATGTGGACCACGACTGCTGGCTGTTCACCCTCCACCTTCAGGATGCTCTGCAGCCGCTGGATGATATCCTTGACCCTGACCCCAGGGAGGGAACACACCAACCTGGATACACATCTGCGGCCTCAGAAACCATTGTCTATCGAATTTCTTATCACGATCAACATTCCAGTCTTCCCTGTAATCCCGCCCCCCTCCCCCCCCCCCCCGCACCAGTACAGCTGAGACAGCCCTGGTACCATGGCCTTGCCTGTGGCTGCAGTCCCCAGATGAACCATCAGTATTGAATACTGGTTGGAGAGTGAGATGCACTCAGGAGTCTCCTGTGCTACCTGCTGATTCTTCTTGACGTGCTCTCCACAAATTACTCAACCTCACATATATACGACAGTGACATCCATGGTCCCACCATCTGCAGCTTGTACATCATCCCAGAGAGCAGGATGAGGGGGTGGTGAGAGTTAAGAAGGGACATAAGGCAGGAACATAACATCATCCTGAATGCTCTCAGTGATGCCGGATGCTACGGCCTCTGTCACAGCCGGTCCCATGATGTGGAGAATCATCTCCTCCCTCAGGCTCAGGGGTGAAGGAATGCCTGGTCCTCGCTGGTTCACTGCTGCTCCCTGTGATTATGGGCCACCTTATCCTGTAAGAGGGAGGGCAAAATGCCAGTGATTGTGTTGCACTGTGTTTGTGTGATGTGCCTGCCATAGTTGAATAGCTGGAGGTATGTGGAGGCACTGAGAGGTGGGTGTGAGGCTGGTATTAGAGGAAGGTGTGTGAGGGTGAGCTGGGCTATGTGAATGTGAGGTGTGAGTCCTGAGTGTTAGGGACTGCTGATGGGTGAGTGATGGGGGTGTGGTACATTGAGCAGTGTGAGAGGTTGGTGGTGTTGGGGGTAGGAGATGCCATTCGGAGATGAATTCACTGACATTGACCAGCCGAGTGAGCTCATTAAACTCCTTCTCGATCTTCTGCCAGGTCGTCGGGGCCATACTTCTTGCATTGACCTCCCTGACCACCTGCTCCCATTCCCTTCGGAGGGCGTTCCTTGAGGGTCTCCATCCAACCCTACAGAAGCATGGCCTCTCTCCTCCTGTTACCCACCATGACTAAGGCCTCCAGCACTACATTCGTGAGCCGCAGAGCCCTCTCTCTGTCCTAGTATCCCAATTACCTTGTCTACAATTGCAGAATTCACAATCAGCAGCAGCAGGCTCCTGTGATTCAGTGCAACATCCCTTTAAGAGGGACAGACTACCTTTAAGAGTGGAATCCTGGCAAACATCTGACAGACCCTCACACAGTCAGGTCCCTCTTCAGCGTGCAGACAGACAGCAGCGCAGTCATGCTCAGGGGCATGTAGAATTCGTGGAAATGTGGAGGCAGCAGGACGTTTGTACGTCACCTTTCAGAATAGGAATGGGTACGGGAAGATCATGATCCCTCTGCCCAAAAAGTGATGCAAACCTGATTTTCTCACTCTTTCTATTTCTCTTTCCCTCTTTCACACTGTTTCTCTCTCTCTCTCTATCTTTCTCCCTCTCTCTTCACTCTCTGTCAGTCGTTCATGGAATCAGAGATTGATGCAGCATAGAAGGAGGATATTCGGCCCTTTGTCTCAGTGCTGTCTCTTTGAAAGAGCTGTTTAATTCGTTCCTCTCCCCTCCTCTTTCCCCAGATTCCTGTTTATTTTCTTTTTCCTTTTCAAGTATTTGTTAAATTCCCTTTTGAAAGATATTATTGAATCTGCTTCCACCATGTTTTCTGGCAGTGAATTCCAGATCCCAACAACTTGCTGCGTAAGAAAATTCTTCGCATTTCACCTCTGGTTTTTTGTCAATTACCTTCAATCTGTGTCTTATTAACACTGAACTTTCATACACTGGAAACAGTTTCACATTAATTACCCTATCAAAACCCTTCATGATTCTGAATTCTATTTGAAATTCTCCCCTTACCATTCACTGCTGTAAAGAGAACAATCCCAGCTTTTCCAATCTCTCCATGTAACTGAATTCCCAGATCCCTGGTACCATTCTAGTAAATCACCTCTGTATCTTCAATGAGTCCTTGACATCCTTACCAAAGTGTGGTGATCAGAAATGGACGCAATTCTCCAGCTTGGACCTAATGAATGATGTATAAAAAATCATAATTTCCTCCTGAGTTTTATTACTCTTTGCCTCTCTCTCTAACACCAAGGACACAACTTGTTACCTTCAAATATCTGTGTGTGTATATCCCAGGTCTCTCTAACCCTGCACTTACTTTATAATGGTAACATTTAGTTTATATTGTTCCTCCGCATACTTCCTCCCCATTTGTCTCACTTCACACTTCACTGTGTTAAATTACATCTGCCATGTTCCTGCCCATTTCACCAGTCAGTCTCTGTCCTCCTGAAGTCTGTTACTATCCTTCTCACTGTTTGTTAACATTTCTGAGCTTACGTCCATCTGAAAACTTTGACATTATCCCGTCTGTGCACAAGCCCATTGCATTAACATACAGCAACTGTGATCCCAACAGTGACCCTGGGGAACCCCCCTGTGTACTTCCCTCCAGACTGAACAACAACCATTCTCCACCACTCTGCTTTCTGTTACATAGCTAATTTCCTGCAGGCTGCCATTGAAATTTTTAAAAAAATTCCATTTATGTAGCGCCTTCATGACCACTGCATGTCCCAAAGAGGTTTACAATCAATGAGTACTTCTTAAACCCTAGTCACTATTGTAATGTAGGAAAGATGGCAGAAAATTTCCACACAGCAAGCTCCCACAAGCAGCAATGTGATAATGATCAGATCTTTAACATCCACCCGAGAGGGCAGATGTTGGTTTAATGTTTCATTCGATAGACGGCACATCTGACAGTGCAATACTCCCACAGATATGTCACTGCAGTGTCAGCCTTGATTCTTGTGATCAAGTCCTGCAGTGACACTTGATCCTAGAAGCTTGTGACTGAAAGGGGAGAGAGCTACAAACTGAGCCATGGCTGACATTGGTCCTTTAATCCTATGTGTTTCTAATTTGGTAACACGGTGGTTATGTGGTACTTTATCAAACGCCTGTTTAAAGGATAGGAATATTGGGAAAGTAGAGGCAAGAACAATCATAGTAACATAGAATAGCATTGCACTGAAGAAGGCCATTTGGTCCAACATGTCAATGCTGGCCCTTTTGAAGATCTTCCATTTCGTCCCACACACTGGCTCTTTTTTTTTATTCATTCGTGGGATTTGGGCGTCACTGGCTTGGCCAGCATTTATTGCCCATGTTGCCCTTGAGAAGGTGGTGATGAGCTGCCTTCTTCAACCGCTACAGTCCATCTGGAGTAGGTAGACCCACAGTGCTGTTAAGAAGGGATTTTGACCCAGCGACAGTGAAGGAATGGCGATATAGTTCCAAGTCAGGATGGTGTGTGACTTGAACGGGAACTTGAAGGTCGTGATGTTCCCATGTATTTGCTGCCCTTGTCCTTCTATTTGGTAGAGGTCGTGGGTTTGGAAAGTGCTGTCTAAGGAGCCTTGATGCATTGCTGCAGTGCATCTTGAAGATGGTACACACTGCTGCTACTGTGCGTCTGTGGTGGAGGGAGTGAATGTTTGTAGATGGGGTGCTAATGAAGCGGGCTGCTTTGTCCTGGATGGTGTCGAGCTTCTAGTGTTGTAGGAGCTGCACCGATTCAGGCGAATGGAGAGTATTCCACCACACCCCTGACTTGTGCCTTGTAGATGGTGGACAGGCTTTTTGGAGTCAGGAGGTGAGTTACTCGCCTCAGGATTCCTAGCCTCTGACATGCTCTTGTAGCCACGGTATTTATATGGGTACTCCAGTTCAGTTTCTGGTCAATGGTAGCCCCTAGGATGTTGATAGTGGGGGATTCAGCGATGGTTATGCCATTGAATATCAAGGGGAGATGGTTAGATTCTCTCTCGTTGGAGATGGTCATTGCCTGGCACTTGTGTGGCACGAATGTTACTTGCCACTTATTAGCCCAAGCCTGGATATTGTCCAGGTCTTGCTGCATTTCTACATGGACTGCTTCAGTATCTGAGGAGTCACGAATGGTGCTGAACATTGTGCAATCATCAGTGAACATCCCCACTTCTGACCTCATTATTGAAGGTAGGTCATTGATGAAGCAGCGGAAGATGGTTGGGCCTAGGACACTACCATGAGGAACTCCTGCAGTGATGTCCTGGAGCTCAGATGATTGACCTCCAACAACCACAACCATCTTCCTTTGCACCAGGTATGACTCCAGCCAGCGGAGTGTTTGAGATAATGAGGTAATAAGATCAGGAGCTGAGTGGCTCGAGCGGAACCTAAACTGAGCCTCACTGAGCAGGTTATTGCTAAGCAAGTGCTGTTTGATAGCACTGTCTTTGACACCTTCCATCATTTTACTGATGATTGCGAGGAGGCTGATGGGGCAGTAATTGGCCGGGTTGGACTTGTCCTGCTTTTTGTCGACAGGACATACCTGGGCATGTTTCCATATTGCCGGGTTGATGCCAGTGTTGTAGCTGTACTGGAACAGCTTGGCTAGGGGCGCGGCAAGTTCTGGAGCACAGATCCCTGCCGGAATATTGGCAGGGCCCATAGCCTTTGCAGTATCCAATGCCTTCAGTCGGATTTTGATATCACGTGGAGTGAATCGAACCCTGAGAAACAGCACTGTATACTCCCCTCCACCTCCAGTCTGAACAATGACTGTTCACCACTTCTCTCTGCTTTCTATTCTTGAGTCACTGTCATATCCACACCATCACTGTCACGTTAATCAATGTCTTCCATTTCTGATAACAAGTCTATGAAATCTCATTTGATCACAGGCCTTTTGAAAGTCTATATACATAAATTGATATACACGAGTAGGGGCGGAACATGTTGGTATGGTCCTGAATGAATACTTTGTATCTGTCTTAACAAAAGGGGGGCGCGATGCAGATACTGTGGTTAAGGAGGAGGAGTGTGAATACACATAGGGAGAGAGGAAGAATTAATGGGATTAGCATCCTTGAAAGTTGATCCATCACCAGGGCCAGTTGAAATGTATCCTCGGCTGCTAAAAGAGGTGAGAAAGGAAATAGCAGAGGGTCTGACCATCATTTTCCAGTCCGCACTGGATACAGTGTAGTGCCAGAGGATTGGTGAACTGTTAAAATAGTACCTCTTTAAAAAGGGAGCAAGGGATAGACCGAATGATTTCAGGCCAGTCAGTGTAACCTCAGTAGTGGGCACATTATTGGAATCTATTCTGAGGCAGGATCACGTGTCACTTAGAAAGTCGCAGGTTAGTCACGGATAGTGAGCATGGATTTGATAAGCGAAGATATTGTTTGACCAAATTGATTGAATTTTTTGAAGAAGTAGCAAGGATGATAGATGAGGGTAGTACAGTTGATATGGTCTACATAGATATTGGCAAGGCTTTTGTCAAGATCCCATGTGGCATACCAGTTAAACAAATAAAATCCCATGGAATCCAGGGAAATTCAGCAAGCTGGATACAAAATTGTCTCAGTGACAGGAAACAAAGGGTGATTGTTGACGGGTGATTTACTGACTTGAGGTCTGTTTCCAGTGGCGTTCCACAGGGCTCAGTACTGGGTCGCCTGCTTTTTGGTAGTATATATTAATGATTTGAACGTAAATGTAGGGGGCATGATCAAGATGTTTCCAGATGGTACACAGATTGGTCTTGCAGTAGATAGCGAGGAGGATAGCTGTATGCTGCAGGAAGATATTGATGAGAGAAAAGTGACAAATGGAATTCAACCTGGATAAGTATAAGGTGATGCAATTGAGGAGGTCAAACAAGGCAAAGGGATAGACGATTAATAGGAAAATACTGAGAAGTGTAGAGGAAGTGAGGGACCTTGGAGTCAATGTCCACTGATCCCTGAAGTTAGCAGGTCAGGTCGATAAGGTGGTTAAGAAAGCATATGGAATCCTTTCCTTTATTAGCTGAGGTATAGAATACAAGAGCGGGGAGGTTATGCTGGAACTGTATAAATCATTGGTTAGGTCACACCTGAGTACTGTGTGCAGTTCTGGTCACCTCATTCACAAAGGATGTAACTTCACGAGAGAGGGTATGGAGGAGATTTATGAGGATGTTGCCCGGACTGGAAAAATGCAGCTATGAATTAAGATTAGATAGGCTGGGGTTGTTCTACTTGGAAGAGAGGGGTTGAGGGGAGATCTGATTGAAATGAGCATAATTTTGTGTGGTCTGGATAGAGTGGAGGTGAAGAGTCTATTCACCTTAGCAGAGAGATCAGTGACTAGGGGGCAGTGACTTAAAGTGCTTGGTAGAAGGATTAGCGAGGAGTTGAGCAAAAACTTGTTCACCCAAAAATACAAAATTGGCTCAGTGGCAGGAAACAAAGGGTAATTGTTATAATTAAAGCAAAATACTGCAGATGCTGGAAATCTGAAGTAAAAACAAGAAATGCTGGAAATACTCAGCAGGTCTGGCAGCATATGTGGAGGGAGAAGCAGAGATGATGTTTCAGGTCAGTGAAGAAGGGTCAGTGACCTGTAACGCTAACTCTGCTTCTCTCTCCACAGATGCTGCCAGACCTGCTGAGTATTTCCAGCATTTCTTATTTTTATGAAAGTGTAATTGTTGACGGGTATTTTACTGACCGGAGGACTGCTTCCATTGGCATTCCACAGGGTTCAGTCCTGGGTCCCCTGTTTTTAGTGAAGTTCTAGAGCTTACTGCCTGTAAGGATAGTTGAGGCAGAATACCTGCACTCATTCAAAAGGAGTCTGGATGTTCAACTCAAGTACCATAATCTTCAGGGCTATGGATCAAATGCTGGAAGGTGGGATTAGAATAGGTGGATCATGTATCGGCCGGCACAGACACAATGGGCCAAGTGGCCTCTTTCTGTGTCTTAAACTTTTTATGATTATATTACATGAAACACGCTATCCTCAGTAACACTCACAGTTACGTCCTGAACGAACTCGATCAAGATTATCAGAAATGATTTTCCATTAACCTATCCATGCTACTTGTCATTTATTCACCCATGTTTTTACAAGCAAGATATATGTTTGTGCTGGGTTATGACCTCTAGAATTTTCCAACCACCAACGTTACACTGATAGTTACAGGGTTTATCCAACCTCTACTTTTTAAACAGTGTAACATTTACCCTGCAGTCCTCTGGCATCACTCCCATATCCAAGGAGGATTGAAATATTCTGTCCAGTGCCTCTGTTATTTTCACCATTCCTTCCCTCAGTAACTATCATACATCCCATCCAGACTGGATAAATGTTCTACTTTACTGCGATACAAAATATGTTGGATTGAAAGGTGTTAACTGAACCTGTTTGTTCAGTGACTGTAATTAATGCCAGTCTCCATGGACCCTAATGGTGTCACTGGAGGGTTTCCCTCTTCTATTAAGAAGGGACTCCTTTCAATGTGTTATCCGATAGTGTCAGTGGGCGCATCAACCCCGGCACTAACAGAGATCAGCGGCTGCAGAGAGAGGGAGAGGAGAGATCAGAATCTGAACAATAAATTGGAATGTTACAACAATGGGTCAGAATCTGAGAACAATAGATTGGAATGTTACAACAATGGACAGCAGTTTATCCGATTGGTTTGGCCTGGTTACTGCAGATTATTATTGGATAACATTAGAATGGCGGATCTTTTATGCTCTGAAGATGATTCAATTTATTTACTATCCCATCCTCGCTATTATTGGTGTCCCTGGTAAGTCTCTGTATCCAACTATTGGATTCATAAACTATATTTCACTGATTTAGTGTTCTTGTCATTTCAATCGTGAGAAGACTGAAACCATTATCTTCAGTTTCTGTCACAAACTCCATTCCCTGTCTATGATCTACATCCCCCTCGCTGGCCATTGTCTGAGGCTGAACCAGGAAGTTTACAACCTCTGGTATCTATTTAATGCTGAGCTGAGTTCATCCCCATATTCTCTCCATCCCCAACCCTGCCAATTGTTATGGCCAGGTGAGGAGGGGTCAAAGTCGCTCGGCTTTATTTGATCACAACAGTGTTTGTCCTTTATAAACAGTGAATATGTTAACGTCTGAGTGAGTGTTTTACATTTTACCTTTGGAGTGATGATGAAGGAATTGATTGGACAGGTTCTCTTGAGTTTAAACATGAAAGAGGTGAGTTTATTATACTTAACAATATAAACCCTATCTAAATAAAATCATTAAAATAAATAGAACACATTTATGCGCACACTCACACAGGAATCACACAGAAATACATTACAGAGTGAGAAGCAAATTTGTGGTTGGATTGGAGTCCAGAATAAATATATTTTTTTAAACTCATTCTGTGAGGTTTGACCATTCCGTCGTCTTCCTGCAGAAGTTGTATCCTTGAAGTCTTTTTCTTGTCAATGTGCAGTTTGTGGCTGGTCCACATGGCTCTGGGAATTCTTTGAGGCACACTTGTAGGTGGCTTTCTTCCCCTGGTTACTCTGTCTGTAGCAATCTGTAGGCTTGGAGGGCCCATATTCGCATGTGGTTTTCAAATTTGTGATGTTATGTGGAGAGGGAGATGGAGAGAAAGGGAGGGGTGTGGGGGGAACACAGTCCTCCTGCTTCAGCTCATTTTGAATCACTGACTTGTCTGTTTTTGTCCAGGGAAAACTCTCAGCTTTCGCAGGGATAGACAGTCTCCAGTCTGACTCAGTGTATTCGCTGGACTGTTACAATGAGATTCAAGGTTAGGACCTTCTATCTCCCCAGGGCTCAGGATACCAGTATTTACTCTTGGAGGAGTTTTCTCTTTCAAAGTCAATGTGTCAGGATGGCCTTGTATGCCGTGTTAATGAATATAATCTCAGGTAATTCAATCACTGGAGCAAGCCAATGATTTGGGTCCAGGCTCATCAGACATATGTCTCCTGTTGTAGGCTTTAGAATGTGAAAAGGTGTGTCAGATGCCAATTGCGGTGGCCATCTTGGCTGCCAGTTTTTTCAAGGATAACGGCAAGATTTTTTTTCTATTTAAGGTTTACTGTAAGTTTCCAAACTATGAATTAAATTTTATAATTTGGCATATTGTGTGATCTTGATACCGCCACAGCACACGTGGAAAAAATCTGATAACAAGAACATTTCGTTGCAGGATTGTGGGAATAAAAAGAAGAAAGCACACATTCATTCTCAATAATCACTTCCCAAACTGACATATTAATATTAGAGTTACTGAAGCTGACATTGTCTGTTAAAGTTGTACTGATTTAATGTTTTGGTGTTTTGTCTGGGATGGTTATGTGTCGGGTTCGACCCTGGACATTGCATCAGCGATTCCATTGTATCTTTTTTTCTCTCCTGCAATGAAGCTTAAACCATTCAGTTTCCTTCACCTTGATAATCTTTCTCCCTAAACCGACAGTGAGTAATAAATTGTTTTTTTTAGCCCCTGTGAGGTGTCTGAGATTTCCTCTGGGCCAGTGTTCTTGCTGAGTTCGGCTTTGAAATTGGTGGGTTTAATTAGATTTGGGTTTGGGACCTGATCATTGGGTTCTTCAGTGGGTAGATCCACACTGACCTTACTTTTAGCTTTCTGGTGAGGTACACAAGTGCTGTTTACTTTAGGGTATTTTCCCATCCCTTTTCCCCCTACTACGGGGAAACTCATTTCTCTAACCAGCCCCATGTCCTCTGGGATGTTATGGCTCGCAGGTGGCTGTCCATCTTTCACTGCACTCTCCTGCGACACCTCGACTCGGTGACGCATCTCCCTCACTATTGGCTTGCCTTTTTGGGAACTTTCTTTTGTCATTGCATGTTTCTGTAAATGCTGTTAGCAGACTTTTTAGGTTGCCTCATTGACCTGCATTTAAGAAGGAGAGTGTGTGGTCTAATTTATCTAACATTTCAGGGTTGGCTAATCGGAGAGTAGGGGATTCCAGTTGGGAATCCTCCTGGCCCTCCTCTGACCAGTCCTCACTGTCCTTTTCAATCCTTCCCTCCTGACAGTCTGCCAGATCTATACTTGTCTGTCCCCTCCACAGCCTTTGTTTTTTGCCTTTGGTCTGGGGGGTCATTTAAATAATTTACCTGGCTGTTCCTTTTGCCACTCGATATGGAACTCTGGACTGGGATTTCAGGGATTCACCCTGCAGTGGGAATAGTAACAATACATGATCGCTGGGATGAAATGTTCTGACCTTGGAATTTTGCCTGATTACATTTTCAAGGCTGCCTGGGAGGTCCTTAGGTGTTCCTGAGCCATTACACAGGCACTCATGAGCCGCTCCCAGAGCATGGAGATGTAGTCTAACATGGAGGACTCATCCCTGTGTCCCAAAAACTTCTCCTTGATTAGTTTAAGAGGAGCTCTCACCTCGTGTCCATAACGTAATTCAAAGAGACAAAAGTCAGTGGACTCAATGGATATTTTCCTGGTAACCAACAGGTGAAATGCCATCCCTTTGTCCCAGTCATGGGGTTACTCATAGCAGTATGGCCTGATCATTGTCTTTAGGGTCTGGTGGTACTGCTCCAAAGCCCCTTGTGACTGTGGGTGGTGGAGCTTAGCTGGGTTATGTCTAGAATACCCATGACCTTTTCAAAAATACTGGACGTAAAATGTGTGCCCTGATCCATCTGAATCTCAGCAGGCAGCCCATAACGGGTTAGCCCCTCCACAACTACCTTGGCAGAGATAGTTCTTCGGGGGAATGGCTTCTGGGAATCGGGTCACCACATTCATAATGGTGAGAAGATACTGGTTGTCCCGTTTTGTTTTCAGCAGGTGTCCCACATAATCCACCAGCATTCTGCTGAAGGGTTCCACAAATTCTGGTATGGGAATTAGGGTGAAGGTATTATTGCAGGTTGGGGCTTCCCCACAACATGGCAGGTGTGACCAGTTGTACAGAACTCCACCACATCTTTGTGCAGTTGTGGTCAGTCAAAATGCTGTCTTATGTGGGCTTTAAATTTTCATACATGAACATGTCCAGTCATTGGAAGTTCGTGGGCCATTGATATTTCTTTAAGGGACCTCAGCGGCACCACTATCTGGTGAAGCACTGTCCACTGTTCATCCGCAGGTCTGTGATGAGGTCTCAACTTCCTCACTAGCACCTCAATCTTTAAATAGTGGCACTCTGCAACTCCTTCTGCTTCAGTTTTGGTTTGGACGGTCTGTGCTATATTTTAACACTGGGTCGAGTTGTCGAGCCTCAACTAAGGAAGATCTGTTTAACACATCCTTTGTGTTCTCTACCTTCCCAAAGAAGTTTTCAGACAACCAGACAGTAGGGTCATCGTCTCCAGTGTCAGTTCAGCCGCCTCTGATGGGGGTTGCTTAGCCATGGACCGAATCACCACAGAATCAGGGCGAATGCCAGGGACCTTCTCCTGTAACTGCTCTGTGTCCCTGATCTCTTGTGGTCTCTCCAGAACCTTTGCGGAAGCTGCAACCTTTTCCCTGCCAGATCAATACCCAGGAGCAGGTCCCCATGGCTACTGGTCCTGAAAATAGGTCGCACTCCATGTGCACCCAATATAAAGGTATGGACATATACTGTCTTCCAATACCATTCGCTAACACTCCTGCATTCACTGCACTCCCCGAGAAAGGTCATGCCTTTTCCCAGCAGAAGGGATTGGTTGGCCCCTTTATCCCTGAGTATGACTAGGGCTTGCTTACCTCACTGAAGGGGTATGGGGTCACTTTTCCCTTGGATTCAAAATCCTAGTAACGCTCAAGGATTTTGTTACGTTTTCCCGCACTCTCTGTGGTAGTGTTACTGTGTCTGACTGTTACAGTTAAAGGCACAGCCTGACCTGCTGTAAATTCCATCAGGGCCCGTTTTCCTGCACTGATCTGGTGGACCCTGAGTAATCCTACAGGTTTTCCCCATCACTTACAGCATTCAACTCGATGGTGACCTGCCTTACTGCAGTGGAAACACACAGATCATCGGCCCTTACTCCTGCTCTCAGTACCGTCCTATTTGGCCTGAGCGTGGACCACTGGGTGTCCAGATTTTCCTCCTTGCCCGTGGCTGCTCAGGCTCTTATCACCCTCCCACCTTTTATTCCCGGGTCTTTGGGGTGACTAGTGAATGCATTCCCTTTGGGGTTAAGGCCTTGTGTACATGGAAAAAAATCTTCATCCAGAATTGCAACCTTCCTGGCTCTTCGAACCTTTTTTTCCTCTGTGTGGGTTTTAATGGGAGCGGGAGCGAGTTTTTGAACACCTCGAGAAGGATCACCGCTCTGAGGTTTACATATATGGGCTGTATCCCGATTTTCTGCATCTACTAGTCAGAGGCAAACATAAAAGCGGACTGCAAAATCTTCTTTAGTTACGTAAAAAGGAAACATTTGGGTAAGACATGTATGTGTCTATTACAGGTAGAGTCAGGGAAATTTATAATGGGGAATCAAGAAATCGCAGAGAAGCTAAATGATCACTTTGTGTCTGTCTTCACTGAGAAAGATACAAGAAATCTCCCAGAATTAGAGATCCAAGGGATGAGGGGGAATGAGGAGGTGAAGCAAATTAATATTAGTAAGAAGTTTGTGTTGGAGAAATTAATGGGGTTGAAGGTTGATAAATCCTCAGGACCTGATATTCTAAATTGCAGAGTGTTGGCAGAGGTAGCTATGGAGACAGTGGGTGCATGGGTGATCACCTTCTGGAACGGTTCCAGCACATTGGAAGGTCGCAAATGTCACCCCACGATTTAAGAAGGGTGGGAGAGAGAAAATGGTAGAATCTATCATAAAGGATGTGATAAATGGATAATTGGATAATAATGATCTGACTGAGCATAGTCAACATGGATTTATGAATGGGAAATCATGTTTGATGAACCTGTTGTAGTTTTTTGAGGATGGTAGTAACAGAATTGATAACGTGGAGCCGGTGGATGTAGTATATTTGGATTTTCAGATGGATTTTTGATAAAGTCCCCCACAGGAGGTTGGTTAGTAAAATTAAAGCACATGGGATCGGACGTAATATACTGGCATGGATTAAGGATTGGTTAACAAGCATAAAACAGAGAGTAGGAATAAATGGGTTATTCTCACTTTGGCAGGCTGTGGGGTAAGTAAAAAGGAAACATTGGGGTAAGTACTTGGGCCCCATCTGTTCACAATATGTATCATTTATTTAGATGTGGGGACCAGAGAAATATTCCCAAGTTTGCAGATGATACAAAAAGATGTGGGAATGTATGTGCTGTGAGGAAGGTGCAAAGTGGCTTCAAGGGCATTTGGACAGACTTCGTGGGAGGGCAAGAACGTGGCAGATGGAATATAATGTGGAAAATATGAGGTTATCCACTTTGGAAGGTGGAATAGATGTGCAGGGTATTTCTTGAATTGTAAGACATTAGAAAGTGTAGATGTGCAAAGGGATCTGGGTGTCCTTGTCAATAAGTCACTGAAAGCTGACATGCAGGGACAGCAAGCACTTAAGAAGGCTAATGGTATGTTAGCCTTTATCACAAGAGAATTTGAGTACAGGAGTGGTGAAGTCTTGCTTCAATTGTAAGCAACCTTGTGAGACCACACCTGGAGTACTGTGTGCAGCTTTGCTCCCTTTACTTTAGGAAGTATATTATTGCCATAGGGGGAGTGCAACGAAGATTCACTAGACTTGTTCCTGGGATGGCAGGACGGTCCTATGAAGAGATTGGGAAAACTGGGCCTGGATTCTCCAGAATTTTGAATTGAAAATGTGAATCTTTGGAATTCTCTACCCCAGAGGGCAATGGAAGCTCAGTCATTCAGTATGTTTGAAGCAGAGATTGACAGATTTCTAAATACAAATGACATAAAGGGATATGGGTATAGTGTTGTAAAAAGGAATTGAAATAGATGATAACCCGTGATCGTTTTGAATGGCGGGGCAGACTAGATGGGCTGAATGGCCTACCCTTGCTCCTATGTTCCGAAGCTGCTTAACTCTTTCAAACTGGAGGCAAGTTCGCTCTGGCTACTTTCGTAGTGTTCCGAATTTTTGTCAGTACGCTTCTGATATTATCTCATATGCACCCTGGATAACACTTTTATTCATTTCATAATCTGATGAACTTTCATCGGGTAACAGTGAATAAACCTCATGGGCTTTTCCTGTTACTTTGCCTTATAAAAACAGTGTCCAGCTCTCTGCCGCCATTTCAGCTGCTTTGCAAGTTTTTCAAAAGTGATGAAAAATTCTGCCACATCCTCCTCATTGAACTTCAGAATGAACTGGGAGAACTTTAAGAGCTCAGAACATGGTCCTGAACTATGGGCAGCTCCCTCACTAGCTGTGCCTTCACTGGGTGTACTGGGTCTTCCTCTAGTTGATTGAGCCGCCTTAACTCCCTTTCCTCCTTCTCCTTCTGTTGCACTCTTACTATTTCCCTTTCTTGACACCCACTCTGCTCTTTCTCGTTCTCTCTGGATTTCCAATTCTAGTCTCTTCTGTTCTAGCTTTACCTTAGCTAACATTATTCTATTTGTTAGTGATTCTAACTCTGTCTGAGTCTTCAGCTTCAAGTGAAAAATGATTGGCCACAGGTCTTAAAATTTCGGGTTTCCTAGCTTTTGGACGGAGAGTAATCACTAACTATACAGCTACATTACTCAACTTTTCAACAGAGAGCGATTTTACCCTGTACCGAGTTACTTCACTCTGTATGTAACTCTTTTATGCCAATGTAACTCCTTTATTCAGACATCGAGGGAGACAGAAGGCAGGAAAAATTATGAGGCGCATAGATAGAGTAGAGAAGAAGAAAGTTTTCCCTTAGCACAGGTGTCAGTAACCGGGGGCCATTGATTTAAGATAAGGGGCAAGTGGTTTAGAGGAGATTTGAGGGAAAAAAAATTTCACTCGGATGGCGGCTAGAATTTGGAACACACTACCTGAAAAGATGGTAGAGGCAAGAACACTCACAACATTTAAGAAGTATTTAGATCAGCATTTGAAATGCCATAGCATACAAGGTTACGGGCCAAGTGCTGCAAAAGGGGATTAGAATGGACAGGCTTGATGGCCGGCACAGACAGCGTGGGGCGAAGGGACTGTTTCTGTGCTGTAAAACTCTGTGCATCTGTGACACTTCCAAATTCTCATTTGTTGTTGCATTATGATCACGAGAACCTCCAGATTTCTGTTACAGCCAGGTGAGGAGGGGTCCCAGGCTCTCCTCTTGTTCTATCTTTTATTTCACTGCAGCGGGGCTTATTCCTTTTTAGCAGTGGACATGCTGACCATCTCAGTGAGCATTTTACCTTTCACCTTTGTTGTGATCGTGAAAGAACCAATCAGACAGGTTTTCTTGAGTTTAATCAAGAGGTTCCAGAAGCTGGCCGAGCACGTCTACTCTGAGGCACAATGTAGCTTTCGTGCAGAGAGATCGACCGTCGACATGCTGTTCTCCCTTCGTCAGATACAGGAGAAATGCCGTGAACAACAGATGCCCCTCTACATTGCTTTCATTGATCTCACCAAAGCCTTTGACCTCGTCAGCAGACGTGGTCTCTTCAGACGACTAGAAAAGATTGGATGCCCACCAAAGCTACTAAGTATCATCACCTCATTCCACGACAATATGAAAGGCACAATTCAACATGGTGTCTCCTCATCAGAGCCCTTTCCTATCCTGAGTGGCGTGAAACAGGGCTGTGTTCTCGCACCCACATTTTTGGGGATTTTCTTCTCCCTGCTGCTTTCACATGCGTTCAAGTCCTCGGAGGAAGGAATTTTCCTCCACACAAGATCAGGGGCAGGTTGTTCAACCTTGCCCGTCTAAGAGCGAAGTCCAAAGTACGGAAAGTCCTCATCAGGGAACTCCTCTTTGCTGACGATGCTGCTTTAACATCTCACACTGAAGAGTGCCTCCAGAGTCTCCACGACAGGTTTGCGGCTGCATGCAATGAATTTAGCCGAACCATCAGCCTCAAGAAAACGAACATCATTGGGCAGGTCGTCAGAAATGCTCCATCCATCAATATTAGCGACCACGCTCTGGAAGTGGTTCAAGAGTTCACCTACCTAGGCTCAACTATCACCAGTAACGTGTCTCTAGATGTAGAAATCAGCAAGCGCATAGGAAAGGCTTCCACTGCTATGTCCAGACTGGCCAAGAGAGTGTGGGAAAATGGCGCACTGACACGGAACACAAAAGTCCGAGTGTATCAGGCCTGTGTCCTCAGTGCCTTGCTCGATGGCAGCGAGGCCTGTGCAACGTATGTCAGCCAAGAGCAACGTCTCAATTCATTCCACCTTCACTGCCTCCAGAGAATCCTTGGCATCAGGAGACAGGACCGTATCTCCAACACAGAAGTCCTCGAGGCGGCCAACATCCCCAGCTTATACACACTACTGAGTCAGCGGCGCTTGAGATAGCTTGGCCATGTGAGCCGCATGACAGATGGCAGGATCCCCAAAGACACATTGTGCAGCGAGCTCGCCACTGGTATCAGACCCATCGGCCGTCCATGTCTCCGCTTTAAAGACGTCTGCAAACGCGATATGAAATCCTGTGACATTGATCACAAGTCGTGGGAGTCAGTTTCCAGCGTTCGCCAGAGCTGGCGGGCAGCCATAAAGATGGGGCTAAAGTGTGGCGAGTCGAAGAGACTTAGTAGTTGGCAGGAAAAAATACAGAGGTGCAAGGGAAGAGCCAACTGTATAACAGCCCCGACAATCAAATTTTCCTGCAGCACCTGTGGAAGAGCCTGTCACTCTAGCATTGGCCTTTTTAGTCTCTCCAGGCGCTGCTCCACACACCACTGACCACCTCCAGTCTCTCGAGATAAGGAGGCAAAAGAAGAAGAATCAGGAGGTGAGTTTATTATACTTAAAAATCTAAACTGAATCTAAATAAAATAATAAACATGCACACACACACACACACACACACAGACACACACACAGACAAACAAATCACACAGAAATAAATTATAGAGTGAGAACTAAATTTCTATTCGGATTAGAGTCCAGAATAAATTAAAAATAAACAAAATCTGTGAGATTGGGTAATTCTGTGCTCTGTCCCTTTGCTTCCCTTATTTATAAGTGTCATGTCATCTGCAAGGGTTTAAATTATGTTGTCTACATATAAGTTTATGTCACTTGTATATTTATCTATATGTCAGGAAGAGCACTGGTTTTAATACTGACCCCTGAGAAACAGCACTGTATACTCCCCCTCCCCCAGTCTGAACAATGTATTTTCACCACTTCTCTCTGCTTTCTGTCCCTGAGTCAGTGTCATATCCCCACTATCACATTAATCCATATGTTACATTTTTCATAACAAGTCGATGAAATGTCATTTGTTCACAGGCCTTTTGATAGTCCAGATACATAACAGGAAACACAATATCCTCATCAACACTCACAGTTCGGTCATCAACAAACTTGATCAAGATTATCAGACTTGATTTTCCATTAACCTATCCTTACTGTTTATCATTTAATATCACATGTTATTCCCAGAATGATATATTTTTGTACTGGGTCACGGCCTCTAGAAATTTCCAACCACCGACTTTAGACTGACTGGTCAGTCGTTATAGGGTTTATCTAATGTCTCCTTATTTAAACAGCTTGTAACATTTACAACCCTCCAGTCCTTTGACATCACTCCCAGATCCAAAGAGGATTGAAAGCTTCTGGCCATTGCCTCTGCTATTTCCACATTCCTTCCCTCAACAAACCTCATATATCCCATCTGGACTGGGTAAATCTTCGACACTATTGTGGTGTAAAAAGTGTTGGATTGAAAGGTGTTAACTGAACCTGTTTGTTCATTAACTGTAATTAACGTCAGTCCTCAAGGACCCTAATTGTGTCACTGGAGGGTTTTCCTCTTCAATTAAGAAGGGACTCCTTTCAATGTGCTGGCTCATAGTGTCAGTGGGAGAATCACCCCCAGCACTAACAGAGATCAGTGGCTCCAGAGAGCGAGAGAGGAGAGATCAGAATCTGAGAACAATAGATTGGAATATTACAGTAATGGGTCAGAATCTGAGAACAATAGATTGGAATGTTACAACAGTGGGTCAGAATCTGAGAACTATAGATTGGAATGTTACAACAGTGGGTCAGAATCTGAGAACTATAGATTGGAATATTACAACAGTGGGTCAGAATCTGAGGACAATAGATTGGAATGTTAAAACAATGGACAGCAGGAGTTTCTCCTATTGGTTTAGCCTCATTACTGCGGATTATTTTTGGATAGCATTAGATTTGCGGCTCTGTTATGCTCTGAAGATGATTCAAACGATTTACTATCCCATCCTCGCTATTATTGGTGCCCCTGGTAAGTCACTGTATACAACTATTAGATCTATAAATCATATTTCACTGATTTAATGTTCTTGTCATGTAAATCTTGGGAAGACTTAAGCCACAGTCTTCAGTCTCTATCTCACATTCCACTCTGCATCCACTTTCCGCATTCCCCTCCCTACCCAATGTCTGAGGCTGAAACAGACGGTTGGAACCTCTATATTTCTACCTGAGCTGAGTTCATTGCCATATTCCGCCTATTACCAACCCTACCTATTAAAACCTCTGTAATATCACCCATCACCACCTCTGCCCATTTGCTAATAATCCCTCATCTGTGCCGTTGTTAAATCCACACTTAACTATTCCAATTCTATCCTGATCACCCTCCCAGTTATCAACCTCCATAAACCACAGCCCATCCTGGTCTCTGCTGCCTACATCCTAATTCACACCAAATCCCGATCACCCATTACCCCTGTGCTCACTGATCTACATTGGCTCCTGGTCTGGCAGCACCTTAATTTTAATATTCTCTTCTTGTGTTTGAATCCCTCCATGGCCTCACCCCTCCAATTAGTCCCATTTCCCTTCCATGTCACATATTCTTGTAAATCTTATGCCTTCAAGTCTTTTTCCAATTCCCTTTCAGAAGTGAGCTGTTTTCACTCTATATCTTCCCCTGCTGTGATTTTCACTCTATGACGGCACTGGTGCCAACGGTATGGAAACCTGGATCTGTAAAATGATGTGAACTGAACTGCCGGCCACATCTAGTGTGGCCTGCACAGTGCCCCATGCTGGGCAGGGAACTAGGTATACTGGTTTTCTCTACATAGGACAGCAGCCAGGCTTTTCACAGTGTCCCCTACCTCCATGTGGAAAGTCTTGTCAGGGTTAGGTGAGATCAGACACGTTACCGAGGCGACAGCTTTCTTCAGTTGTGTTGCTGCTTCTGTGCTCTCTTCAGTCCAACTGGGTTAAAACTGGTCATAATCACCATTAGGTAGTTCATAAAGAGGAGTCACAGTCTCTGAAAATCGAGGGATGAGGGTCCGCTGATACCCCACCAGCCTGAGAATAGGACACAGGGCAGTCTTTGAGGTGGACAGGGGTAGACACTGGATGAGGGTCCGCTGATACCCCACCAGCCTGAGAATAGGACACAGGGCAGTCATTGAGGTGGACAGGGGTAGACACTGGATGGGAGTCTGCTGATACCCCACCAGCCTGAGGATAGGACACTGGGCAGTCTTTGAGGTGGACAGGGGTAGACACTGGATGGGGGTCTGCTGATACTCCACCAGCCTGTGGATATGACACAGAGCAGTCTTTGAGGTGGACAGGGGTAGACACTGGATGAGGGTCTGCTGATACCCCACCAGCCTGAGGATAGGGCACAGGGCAGTCTTTGAGGTGGACAGGGGTGGACACTGGATGAGGGTCCACTGATACCCCACCAGTCTGAGGATAGAACACAGTGCAGTCTTTGAGGTGGACAGCGGTAGACACTGCATGTGGGTCCGCTGAAACACCACCAGCCTGAGGATAGGACACAGGGCAGTCTTTGAGGTGGACAGGGGTAGACGCTGGATGGGCTGATGCTGAATGATCCAATCTGGACACCTAGAAACGTGACATGATCTTGCACCAGCTGGGCCTTACGTGGATGGTCTTTTAGACTAGCTCCCAAAGTAGCTGCAGAAGTTCCAGTAAAATGGTTAAATGTGTGGACACGGTCTGTGGGAATGAGGAGGAGATCATCAATTTATTTCAGCAAGCAGGAAGACTGTGAAAACTTCATAAGGTCCCAGGCCATATGTTTGTGTAAAATAGTGGGGTTATTGTGGAATCCCTTGTAACAGACATATCCAGGGGTATCTGTGGACCTCAGAAGTGAATGTGAATTTAAATTGTTTCTCTAGTTTTACTGGGATACTCCAATAACCATTAGAGATATCCATGGTGCTGAAGACAGTCCTGCCGCTGGTAATCCGGGTGAGTAGGGTGGGTGTCTATCAGACAACCGGGTTCACACAGGGGTGACTGTGTTGAGTTTGTGGTGGTCAACAGTCAGTCTCCAGCTACCATCCCGTTTTCTAACTGGCCAAATGGGGCAGTTAATTAGTAGTGAATGTGTCTTTGTGAACTACACCCTGGTATAACAATGACCTGATAGCGTCTGGAATATATGATATAATCTCAGCTCGGTATGAATACTGCTTCATGGAGCATGCAATGGTCAGTTAATTTCTTCAGGTCTGCTCATGTTTCCACAGTCATCTTTATGGGTTGTGAATACACTCAGCACCGACTCGAGAATCGCCTGCAGCTCAGGGTCATCAGAGGTGTCTGGTAACCACTTCTCTGATATTTTAATCATGAATATTGAGGGTGCAATGGACACCAGAGTAGGGGTATGTTTTAATGTTCCATAATATACAAATATCGGGATAATCAATTACTGCTGATAACCTTTGAGCACATTACTGCCCAGTAGTCGCTGTCCATTGTGCAGGATCATAAAAAAGGGAGTCAGGACTTTGAAATGAACTCTGTTCCCTCTCCTACACCAATGTAAGATCTGATCAAGGGTCACAGATTAACCAAAAGGAGGTCGAAGGGTCACAAGCAGTTTATTGCAGGGAAACTATTGGAAAATATTCAGAGGGACCGGATTAATCTCCACGTGGAGAGGCAGGGATTAATCAGGGATTGTCAGTATGGCTTTGTCAGGGGGAGATCGTGTCTAACTAACTTGATTGAATTTTTTCGAGGCATTGACTAGATGTGTAGATGAGGGTAAAGTAGTTGATGTATTCTACATTGACATCGGTAAGACATTTGATAGGGTTCTACATGTGAGATTGGTTAAGAAGGGATCCAGGGCAATTTGGTAAATTGGATCCAAAATTGGCTCAGCGGCAGGAGGCAGAGGGTGATTGTCAAGGGTTGTTTTTGCGAGTGGAAGCCTGTGACCAGTGGTGTACTGCAGGGATCGGTGCTGGGACCCTTGCTGTTTGTAGTGTACATTAATGATTTGGACGTGAATATAGGAGGTATGACCAGTAAGTTCGCAGCTGACACGAAAATCTTTGGTGTTGTAAATAGTGAGGAGGAGAGCCATCGATTACATGTCGGTTTAGATGGGCGAGTAAGATGGGCAGAGAAGTGGCAAATGGAATTTAATCCTGAGAAGTGTGAGGTGATGCATTTTGGGAGGACTAACAAGGCAAGGAAACATACAGTGGATGGTAGGACGCTAGTATGTACAGAAGGTCAGAGGGACCTTGGTGTACTTGTCCATAGATGACTGAAGGCAGCAGCATAGGTAGGCAATGTGGTTAGGAAGGCATTTGGGACACTTGCCTTTATTAGCTGAGGCATAGAATATAAGAGCAGGGAGGTTATGATGGAGCAGTATAAAAATCCAGTTAGGCCACAACTGGAGTACTGTGTATAGTTCTGGTTGCTGCACTATAGGAAGGATGTGATAGCACTGGAGGCGGAGCAGAATAGATTCACCAGGATGTTGCCTGGGCTGGACAATTTCAGCTGTGAAGAGCGACAGAAAAGTCCAGTGTTATTTCCCTTAGAGCAGAGAAGGATGAGAGGGGTCATGATTGAGGAATGCAAAATTATGAGGGGCATTGATAGGTTAGATAGGAATAATCTTTTTCCCTTAGCGGAGGGGTCAATAACCAGGGGCATAGATTTAAGGTAAGGGGAAGGAGGTTTAGAGGGGATTTGAGGAAAAGAATTTTCACCCAGAGAGTGGTTGGTATCTGGAACACACTGCCTGAAGTGGTGGTAGAGGCACGAACACTCACATTTCAGAAATATTGAGATGAGCACTTGAAACGCCATACCAAACAAGGCTACAGGCCAAGTGCTGGAAACTGGGATAGGAATAGTTAGGTGCTTGATGGCTGGCACAGTCACAGTGGGCCGAAGGTCATGTTTCTGTGCTGTATATCTCTATGACTCTATTGAGGACTAACAGTTCAAATACCGCACAACATCAGAATAAATATAGTGGACATATGACCTGTGGCAGGTGAGAAAGGCTTTCTGGCTATGGATCAGATGTTAGAAGCTATTATTAAAGACGTTATAATCGGGCAGGTAGAAACATTCAAGGTGATCAGGTAGAGTCAACATGTTTTTGTGAAAGGGAAATCATGTTTAACCAATTTATTGGAGTTCTTTGAATAAGTAACATGTGTTGTTGGTAAAGGGGGACTGGGAGATGTTCTGTACTTAGATTTCCAGAAGGCATCTGATAACGTTCCACATCAAACGTCATTGTGGAAAATAAAAGCTCATGGTGTATTGGATAACATATTGGCATGGATGGAAGATTGGCGAACTAACAGGAAACAGCGTAGGCATAAATGGGTCATTATTATGGCCAGCAAGATGTAACGTGTGGTGTGCCAGAGGGGTCAGTGCTGGGGACTCAACTTTTTACAATTTATATAAATGATTTTGATGAGTGGACCAAAGGTATGCTTGCTAAATTTGCGAATGATTCCAAGATAGTTAAGAAGATAAATTCTGAAGAGGACATAAGGACGCTACAAAGGGATATAGATAGGTTAAGTGAGTGGTCAAAGATCTAGCAAATGGAGTATAATGCGGTAAAAGGTGAAATTGTCCATTGTGGCAGGAAGGTTTGACTGTCACCTCGAGACTTGACTATTCTAACACACTCCTGGCTGCTCTCCCACATTCTACTCTCTGTAACATTGTGATCATGCAAAGCTCTGCTGCCAACTTCTAATTTACACCAGATTCTGTTCACCCAACATCCCTGTGCTCACTTACCTACATTGGCTCTTGGTCCAGTAACACCTCAATTTTACTATTCTCACTCGTATGATCAAATCCCTCCACGGCCTCAGCCCTCTGATTATCCCAATCCCCTGCCCATTTCCAATATTCCTGAAACGTGTTCATCTTAAAATCTTTATCTAATTCCATTTTAAAGTGAGTTCCTTCCCTCTGTCTCTCTCTCTGATCACACATTTCATCTCTCCAGCTCCACTGGTGCTGTGGAAGTTTGGATCCAGAAAATGGTGTGAGCTGCACTGCCGGTCACATCCAGCACATTGTACAGAAAACCCAGGCTGGCCGGGGTGCTAGCGTGGGTGTAACGTGTGTGTGTCTGTAGTGCGAGGAAGGTCTGAATATGGGGTCAATCAGCCATTCCATCAGCTTTGATGGACGTCTTTGAACCTTGGTCTTTGCATGTCCACTGACCGACTGTGTTAGTCACTCTCAGCTGAACAGACATTCAGCAGCACGAGGAACCCCCTCTCGTGTTATTTAAAAATACCAGGCATCCAACTTACAGGTGAGGGGCTTTTGACCTACCTCTGCTATTGTAAAGTTATTGGAGGTGCTGTTAATCGTTTTCTGGAGGTTGTGTTGTGAGCTGCTGCAGACATTCAGGGAGGACAGAGGATTTGGTGACCCAACTCTGGACAAGGTATGGGGACTGTAGTTACAGCGTCGCTGGGTCTGTAACATGACCAACATATGGAGCAGAGGCTGCAGAGAGGGGAATCACTGTAAAGAGGGAGAAGGCGGGGGCTCTGCCCTACCCACCCCTTGATTTCCAAGAGCACAAAGAGCAGTGGTCCTAATACCGAGCCCTGGGGAACACCACTGTATACTCCCATCGTGTCTGAACAACAACCTTTCACCACTTCTCTCTGTTTACTGTTCCTTAATCAATGTTATATCCACACTGTCACTGTCCCTTTAATCCATAGGGTACAGTTTTCCTAAGCTGTCTATTGAATGTCACTTTATCAACCACCTTTTGAATGTCCATATATATAACTTCAATCACACCACCCTCATCAACCCTCTCCATTGTTTTATCAAAGAACTCCATCATGTTTACCTCACCACCACCTCTCTCCACTCCTCCACTGTTGTTAAATTATCAGATTGCTTATCTGACATCCAGTACTGGATGAGCAGAAATTTCCTCCAATTAAATATTGGGAAGGTTGAAGCCATTGTTTTCACTCCCCACTCCAACTCTGTCCCCTTGCTATTGATTCCATCCCTCTCCCTGGTAACAGTCTGAGATTCAGAAAGTCTGTTTTCAACCTTGGTGTCACAGTTGACCACAAAATGAGCTTATAACATAATATTCATTCTATCACTACGACCGCCTGTTTCCACCTCAGTAACAGCACGCAACATCACCCCTGTCTCAGCCCATCTGCTACTGAAACTCATTCATGCCTTCATTTCCCCTAGAAATGACTATTCCAACACGGTCCTGTCTGGTCTCCCGCATGCTACTCTCTGTTAACTTGAAGTCCTCCAGAACTCTGCTGCCCATGTCCTAATTCGCAGCAAGTGCCATTCACATATCACTGACCGACATTGACTCCTGATCAAATAATGTCTTTATTTAAATTCTCCACCTTGTTTTCCCTCCAGGACCTCAACTCCCGTCCTGTATTTGTAATATCCAGCCCCACAACCCTTCAATATATCTGTGCTCCTCTAATTCAGGCCTCCTCTGCGTCCCTCTTTATTGCTGTTGTTATTCCTGATGAATCTCTGTCTCCAGCTATTAGCTCTACAACCATTGCTAACGGTATTATAGTTCTTGTAATTTACCCTCATCTCTCCTGCTGTGACTGCCCCTGGTAAGTCTTTATTTCCACATATAAGATCTGTAAACCCTGGTTCACTGAAATACTGTTCAAGTAATTTAGTTTGTTTTTTTCGAAGAATGAAGCCAGTGTTATTGGTCTCCATCAGAAATTCAGTCCCCTATCTGTGAACCACATACCCCTCCCTGCCCAATGTCTGAGGCGGAACCAGACAGTTTGCAACCGCTGTGTTCTATTTAAACCTGAGCTGAGTTCATCTCCATATTCTCTCCATCACAAACCCTGCCTACTCCACCTCTGCCTCGGCCCATCTGCTGCATAAACCCTCATCTGTACCTTTGTTAAACCTACACTTGACTATTCCAATTCTATCCTGGTCATCCTCCCAGTTATAAACCTCCATAAACTACCGTCCATCTAGAACTCTGCTACCTGTGTCCTCACTCACACTAAATCCCGATTATCCATCACCCCGGTGTTCACTGATATATATTGGTTCCCAGTCTGGCGGCACCTTAATTAAAATATTCTCATTCTTGCGTTAGAATCCCTCCATGTCCTCACCCCTCCAATTAGTCCAATTCCCCTGTACATTCCCATATTCTAGAAAATCTTTCGCCTTCAAATCTGTTTCCATGTCCCCCTTTAAAGTGAATTTCCTTCCCTCTTTATCTCTCCCTGGTGGTGATTTATGGCTCTACAGCACCACTGTTGCCCACACTTTGGAAGCAAGGATCCACAAAAGGATGTGATATGAGTTACCAGCCACTTCCGGTGTGGTCTTCACACTGCCCCGTGCTGTGCCCGGGTGTACATTGTGTGTGCTAGTAGCATGAGGAGTTGTGGAATGTCACGTCAAACTTCTGTTCCAGCAGCTTTGATGTATGTCATTGAAACTTGGACTGTGCATGTCCACTATAAATGTTTGTTGCTTGGAAAAGCATAGCATAATAAATTTCAAGCAGCACGGATATGCTAATGACAAATCCTGTCTGGAAAACTTCAACAAGAACTTATCCCAAGGCACTTCACAGCAGCATTATGAAACAAAGTATGACACTGAACCACAAAGGGAGATATTAGGTTAGGTTTCCAAACGCTTGGTCAAAGAGGCAGGTTTTAAAGAAGTGTCTTAAAGGATAAAAGCGAGGTGGAGAGGTGGAGCTGTGAAGGGAGGATATTCCAGAGTTTGGGACCGAGGCAACTGAAGGTGTGGCCACAAATGGTAGAGTAATTAAAATCAGGGATGCACAAGAGGCCAGAATTAGAGGAGCAGAGATATCTCAGAGGGTTGTGGGGCTGGAGGGGATTACAGAGTTAGTGAGGGGTGAGGCCATGGAGGGATTGGAAAACAAGAATGGGAATTTTAATATCAAGACATTGTTTGACTGTGAGCTGATGTAGGTCAGTGATCGGGGAATGGGACTTGTTGCAAGTTAAGACACAGACTGCAGAGTTTTAGATGACTTCAAGTTTACAGATAGTAGAATGTGGGAGAATGAGTTGGAAGAGTCTAGTCTACAGGTAATGAAAGCATGAATGAGAGCTTCAGCAGCAGATGCGTTGAGACAGGGGTGAAGTTGGGCAATGTTATTGATGTGGGAATAGGTCGTCATAGTGATGGCACGAATATAAGGTTGGAAGCTCATTTTGTGGTCGATTGCCATGGAATCACAGAATTGTTACAGCACAGAAGGTAGCCATTCAGTCCATCGTGCCTGTACTGGCTCTCCAAAAGAACAATTCGTCTGGTGTCACTCCCCTGCCTTCTCCCTGTAACTCTGTACAATCTTCCTTTTCAGATAACTATCCAATTTCTTCCTGAATGCCTCGATTGAATCTGCCTCCACCACACTCTCAGGCAGTGCATTCCAGACCTTAACCACTCGCTGTGTGAAAAAGTTTTCCTCATGTCACTGATGCTTCTTTTACCAATTACTTTAATTCTTTGCCCTCTCGTTGTCGATCCTTTCAGGAATGGGAACAGTTTTCCCCATCCACTCTGCCCAGACGCATCATAATTTTGAATACCTTTTTTCAAATCTCCTCTCAGCCTTCTCTTCTCCAAGGAAAATGTTCCAACTTCTCCAGTCTATCTTCAGAACTGATATTCTTCATCCCTGGAACCATTCTTGTGAATGTTTTTTCACACTCTCCAATGTCTTCACGTTACCTAAAGTGTGGTGCCCAGAACTAGACGTAATACTGCAAATGAGGCCGAACTAGTGTCTCGTACAAGTTCAAAATAACCTATTTGCTCTTGTATTCCGTGCTGCTGTTAACAAAGCCCAAGATACTGTATGTTTCATTAACTACTCTCTCAACCTGTCCCGCCCCCTTTAATGACCTATGCGCATATACATCCAGGTCCCTCTGCTCCTCACCCCCTTTAGAATTGTACCCTTTATTATACATTGTCTTTCCATGTTCTTCCTACCAAAATGAATCACTTCACATTTCTCCACATTGAACTTCATCTGCCACCTGTCTGTCCATTCCACTAACTTGTCCATGTCCGTTTGATTTTCTACAATTTACTCCTCACAGTTCACAATGCTTCCAAATTTTGTATCATCTGCAAACTTTGAAATTGTGTCCTGTACACCGAGATCTAGGTCATTAATATTTGTCAGGAAGCGAAAGGGTCCCAACACTGATCCCTGGGAAATTCCATTACAAACCTTAAATAAAAACAAAAAGTGCTGGAAAGACGCAGCAGGTCTGGCAGCATCTGTGGAGAGAAAAGCAGAGTTAATGTTTCAGTTCTGTGACCTTTCATGAAAATTGGCAAAGGTTAGAAATGTAATAGGTTTTAAGCAAATAAAGCAGGGGTGGGGCAAAAGAGAACAGAAGAGCTGTTGATAGAACAGAGGGTCAGAGAGTTTAACTGACCAGGAGGTCATGGGGCAAAGGCAAAGAAAGTGTGCTAGTTGTGCAGCGAAAGACAAAGCATTAGTGTAGTGAGGGTGTTAAATGACAGAATAATGAACAGCCCTAGCTAAAAGCACCAACATAAAAAAATCAGTTTAATGCTGGCACATGGCAAAAAATGATAGAACAAAATAATCGTTGAACTCAGTGTTCAGACCGTCAGGCTGCAGAGTGCCTAATCGGACAATGAGGTGATGTTCCTCGAGCTGGCATTGATGTTCACTGGAACACCGCAGCAGGCTAAACGCAGATTGGGTGACTGCTTTGTGGAACACCTCCACTCAGTCCAAAAGTGTAACACCGAGCATCCGCTCGCTTATCATTTCAACACCCTCCATCCTCCACCCCCGCTCTAATGGTCACATTTCTGTACTTGTGTTTCCCCCAAAACCCCCACTTTGCCAGTTCTGATGAAAGGTCACCGACTTGAAACATTAACTCTGCTTCTCTCTCCACAGATGCTGCCAGACCTGCTAAGTATTTCCAGCACTTTCTGTTTATATTTCAGATTTCCAGCATCCGCAGTATTTTGCTTCGATTCCACTACAAACCTTACTCCAGCCCGAAAAGCATCCATTAATCACTTATCTCTGTTTCCTGTCACTCAACCAGCTTAGTTTCATGTTGCCACTTTTCGTTTTATTTGATGAGCTATAACTTTGCTCATAGGTCTGTTGTGTGGCACTTTCTAAAATGCCTTTTGGAATTCAATTTATACCACATCAACAGCATTGCCCTCATCAAACTTTCTTTTACCTTTTCAAAAAACTCCAGCCATTTAGTTAAACACAATTTTCCCTTAATTAACACCTATTTGTCCAAGTGCCCATTAATTTTATCCCAAATGTGACACCAAGGTTGCAATTAAACTGTCTGACTCTCAGACTGTTACCAGGGAGAGGGATGGAATAAATAGCAAGGTAACAGAGTTGGAGTGGGGAGTGAAAATAATGCCTTCAGTCTTCCCAATATTTAATTGGAGGAAATTTCTGCTCATCCGGTACTGGATGTCGGATAATCAGTCTGATAATTTAACAACAGTAGAGGTTTGGAGAGAGGTGGTGGTGACAGTACATGACTGACAGTACATGGGTTCCCGCAACTCCTTTTTGTAAACAAGGTGTAAAATTTACAGACTTCCAGTCCTCTGTCATCACTCTCATATACACAGAGAATTGACAGATTCTGTCCGATGCCTCTGCTATTTTCACCATTCATTCTCTCACGAACCCTCATAATTCCCATCCAAACTGGATAAATGTTTAGTTTATTGTGGTACAAAAAGTGTTTGATTGAAAGGGATTAACTAAACGTGTTTGTTCAGTGACTGTAATTAACGTCAGTCACCATGGGCCCTAATTGTGTCACTGGAGGGTTTCACTCTTCTATTAATAAGGGACTCCTTTCAGTGTGGTATCCCATAGTGTCAGCAGGAGCATCATCCCCGACACTAAAAGGGATCAGCAGCTCCAGAGAGAGGGAGAGGATAGATCAGAATCTGAGAACAATAGATTGGAATATTACAACAATGGGTCAGAATCCGAGAACAATAGATTGGAATGTTACAACAATGGGTCAGAATCTGAGAACAATAGATTGGAATGTTACAACAATGGGTCAGAATCTGAGAACAATAGATTGGAATGTTACAACAATGGGTCAGAATCTGAGAACAATAGATTGGAATGTTACAACAATGGGTCAGAATCTGAGAACAATAGATTGGAATGTTACAACATTGGGCAGGAGTTCCATCTGGGAGTTTGACTTTCTCTCTGCAAATTATGATTGGCTGCAATTAAACAGTCGGATCTATTACGCACTGACGATTATTCAACACATTTACTATCCCATCCTGGCTATTATTGGTGTCCCTGGTAAGTCTGTCGATCCAGCTATTAATTCCATAAACCATGTTTAACTGCTATTACCGTTCTTGCCATTTATTCTGCTCTCCATGCTACTTTTGTTGTTCCTGTCAAATCTCCATCTCCAGATATTAGCTTTATAAACCATTGCTACGTGTATTAGAGTTCTTATAATTTGCTCTCTCATCTGTGCTGCTGTTGCTGTCCCTGGTAAGTCTCTATTTCCCGTTATGAGATCTGGAAACCTGGTTTCACGGAAATAATGTTCTTGCAGTTTTAATTTTGGGAAGAGTGGAGCTAGTGTGATCGGTCTCCATAAGCAATTATGTCCCCTATCCATGAACCACTTCCTCCTCCCTGGCAAATGTCTGAGGCTGAACCAGACTGTTTACAACCTCTGTGTTCTATATAAACCTGAGCTGAGTTCATCTCCATATTCTCTCCATCATCAACCCTGCCTAATACCACCTCTGTAACATCACCCGTCTCCACCACTGCCTCAGCCCATTTGCTGCATAAACCCTCATCTGTGCCTTTGTTAAATGCACACCTGACTATTCCAATTTTCCAAATCTATCCTGGTCACCCTCCCAGTTATAAATCTTCATAAACCACAGCCCATCCAGAAATCTGCTGCCTGTATTGTAACTCACACCAAATCCCGATCTACCATCACCCCTGTGCTCACTGATCTACATTGTCTCCTGGTCTGGCACCACCTTAATTTTAATATTCTTATTCTTGTGTTTGAACATCCTCCATGGCCTCACCCCTCCAATTCCCCTACAGATTCCTATATTCCTGCCAATCTTTTGCCATGAAGTATTTTCTTCAATTTCTCTTTTAAAGTAACTGTTTGAAAAGGCACTGTTTGAAAATTAGCGATCGCACTTTTAGGGCAGAGATGAGGAGTTTTATTTTTCCTCTCAGAGGGTTGTGTGACTTTGGAACACTCTGCCTCTGAAGCTGGTGGAGGCGGTGGCATTGAATATTTTTAAGGCAGAGGTAGGTAGATACTTGTTGGGCAAGGGAATCAAAGGTTATCGGGAGTAAATGGGAGTGTGGAATTCGAGACAGAAACAGATCAACCATGATCATATTAAATGGTGGAGCAGGCTCGACGGGCTGAATGGCCTACTTCTGCTCCTAATTCATACGGTCGTTTGGTCTTCCTCTCTGTATCTACTGCTGGCAATGACTTTCAGCTCTTCAGCATCACTGGGCCCAACGCCATGGAAGCTTGGTTCCATAAAATGGTACGAGCTGAGCTGCTGGTCACTTCCAGTGCTCAATGCTGCACAGGGCTCTAGCCCCAGTTCACCAAGCATGTGCTGGTAGTGTGAGGAGGGATTTGAATGTGACATCAATCAGCCATTCCAGCAACTTTGATGTATGTCTTTGAAACTTGGTCTGTGTATGTCCACTGACTGCATGTGTTAGTCACTCTCAGCTGAACATACATTCAGCAGCACGAGGAACCCCCTCCAGTGTCAGTTAAAAAGACCAGGCATCTAACTTCCAGGTGAGAGGCTTTTGACTTACTTCTGCGATTGTAAAGTTAGTGGATGTGCTGTTGATGGTTTGTTGGAGGTTGTGTTGTGAGCTGCTGCAGACATTCAGGGAGGACAGAGGATTTGGTGACCCAACTCTGGACGAGGTATGGGGACTGTAGTTACAGTGTCTCTGGGTCTGTAACATGACCAACAAATGGAGCAGAGACTGCAGAGAGGGGAAGCTCTGTACAAAGAACAAAGACAATTACAGCACAGGAACAGGCCCTTCGGCCCTCCAAGCCTGCGCCTGTTTCATCAGTTAATGGAAACAGTTTTTCATTGTCTAAATTATCTAAACCTGTCATAATCTTGTAACCTAACCTTGTAACTAAAATCCTCCATCCCTGGAACCATCCTGTTAAATCTCCTCTGCACCATTTCAAGGACCTTCACAATCTTTTGGAAGTGTGTGGCCAGAATTGGACACAATAGTCCAGCTGAGACCTAACCAGAGATTTCTAAACGTTCATCATAACTTCTCTGCTTTTGTATTCAATACCTCTATTTTTGAAAAGTACGATTGTATGTGTTTTACTAACCAATCTCTCAATATGTCCTGTCACCTTTAACGATCGATGCCCTCACAGGTCTCTCTGTTCCTGCACACTGTTTACAACTGTTACCATATTGCCTTCCAATCCTTTCTGTCAAAATGCATCATCTCACACTTGTCTCACATTTCTATCTGCCACGTGTCTGCCCATTCTACTCACTATCTTTGTCCTGTCGTAAGTGGTTCTGAACATCCTCACTGTTTGTCACAGCTTCAAGTTTGGTATCAGAGACAGATTTTGAAATTCTACTCTGTATTCCAAGATCCAAGTTATTTATACACAGCAAAATAAAACAGTGGCCCTCGCACTGACCCTGGGGGAACACCCACTGTCTAACATCTTCCAGTCTGAAAAACAGCCATTTAATATGACACACTGTTCTCTGTACATTATCCATCTTTTTTATTCTATTGGACACTGACCCGCCCATTCCATAAGGCTCAACGTTGACAATTAACCTTTTATGTGGTATTTTATCAAACACATTCTTCAAACCAATCTAGACAACATCCATCACATTCCCTTCATCAACCTTCTCTGTTACATCATTAAAAATTCAATTAAATTTGTCAAACATGGCTTTCCTTTTGTAAATCTATGCTGGCTATCCTAAATTAACTCAAACTTCTCAAAATGCCAGCTGTTTTATCCCTGATATTGTTCTAAAACCTTTACCACCACTGATTTTGGACTAACTGGCCTGTAGTTGTGAGGCCTGTGTGTTGTCCATTGATATATCTGCTCTGTGATGGAGGCCATCTATGTCGGGTGAGGTGAATAATACTGTCTGCTCCCTTAGCAGGGAGAAGTAGGATGAGAGATCCCGTGGCTTTGTCAGGATAACGGCATTCCTGATGGTGTAGGTGCCTCTGCGGGGGCCCCATGTCAACGGGGAGAGGGATAAGAACTGAAAGAACTCTCACTCCATTAATGTACAGTTGGTGTGTGAGGATGCCCAGTACATCATGTTGGTGAGTGTCCACTATCCTGGCAGCAGCCACCATACCTTCATTCTGAAGCAGGCAGACATTCCCATGACTGTCAGGACTCTGTAGAGAAAAAATATATGGCTCCTCGGAGACAATGATGACCCCAATCTTTACATGACATTGGCACCAGGAATACGGAGGACACCTCAGGAGGAGGAAGGGAGGATATTGCCTGCATGCCTTCGACCCGGACAGGCTGTTGGAGAGTGTCCACTAAGATACCGGTTCCCATAGTACAACTTCCCTTTCCCACCATGGATCCTCCATTCTCCACCATTAAATCCTTCTGAGACGCCCCATCACAGTGTCCCCTTGGTCACCATCCTGCAATAAAGAACAACAACAAAAACCTTTTCATTAAAATATTTATCAAACAGCACATCCAATTATACAAACAAAACTGAACTATTCACCCTTGTGTATTCCCTTAGTGCCTGTCTTGTGGGTTCCTTCGACTTAACTCGTGCTCCTGCACAGTGTTTCCCCAGTGGCTGCAGCATGGCTGGTGGAAGGCTGCTGACCTTGCAGGACGTCCTCGAGCAGCTCTGGGCCTTGAGGGCTCGGATTCAGACTGCACCACCTCGACATAGGCGGCCGCAGCCTGGGCTGGCTGAATGGTAACAGCAAGGACACTGGTGGAGTGACAGTGAAGGGAGAACAAATACTGTCATCCTGAGAGAGGACAGCAGGTTCATACTCCACGGAGACACTCTCACTCCCACAGGGCGACACCTCAGCAATTCTCGTAATCTACTGGATCACAGATTGCTGGACTGCTGTGAGATCCTGCAAACCCCTTTGAACACTGAGATCCACAGCCATGATGGCAGCAGTCTGATCCTGCATGGCAGCAAGCATGGATCCCATGACCTCAGTCTGAGTTTCCACTGAAGCACTGAGACGTTGGGTGTCTGCCGTCTGTGCTGCAGTGGAAGCTGAGACAATGGTCACCAGACACTGTATCACGGCTGGGTCCGCTAGTGCTGTCATGGAGTTAGTGACCACTTCCACAGGGGAAAGAATGGGCTTCAAGCTCTGTGCAATGTCCTGTGCCATGTTGGAGCCGGACTCCTCCATGTTCCTTGACAGTGACAACAGACTGTCTGACAGGCCTGTCAATGGACAAAGTATTTCAGTGTACATGTCCATCAGCATTCTCCTGTATGCTGTTCCAGAAATGTTTACATCTGTGTCCTGTGTATTATAACTCGTTTGTGACCTCACCCTCCGGTGATCTGACACATGAACTATCCTTTCCCCCTGGCCTGGCTGCAGCTCCGTCGTGCTCGGTGACTCATCACGTGCATATTCCGACTCTATACCAGCCTCTAAGGTACACAAAGCGAAAGTATTTGATCTGGTGACTGTGCATATCAGACCAAGTGATGGGGCTTCACTATCAGTTCTGTACTGCTGCTCTCTCTCTGTCTCCTGGAGCTGCTGTGACTGGGAAACTGGCTGTTTTGGGTGATATTGGAAAGTATAAAATCAGAAGGGGAGGGTGGGGGTGTGGGATTGGGGACGGGATGGAAAGCAGGAGGTCCATGGTCCCACCATCTGTAGCTTGTACATCATCCCAGACAGAAGGATGGGGGGAAGGTGGGAGTTAAGAAGGGACATAAGGCAGGAATATAGCATCATCCTGAATGCTCTCGGTGATGCCGGATGCCACGGGCTCAGTCAAAGCCGGTCCCATTATATGGAGAACCATCTCCTCCCTCAGGCTCAGGGGATGAAGGTATGCCTGGCCTTCGCCGGAACACTGCTGCTCCCTGTGTTTATGGGCCGCCCTGTCCAATAAGAGAGAGGGAAGAATGTCAGTGATTGTGTGGCACTGTGTTTGGGTGATAGTTGAATAGCTGGTGAATGGGGAGGCAGTGAGAGGTGGGTGTGAGGCTGGTATCAGTGGAAGGTATGTGAGGGTGAGGTGGAGTATGTGAATGTTAGGTGTGAGTCCTGAGTGTTAGGGACTGCTGATGGGTGAGTGATGGAGGTTTGGTACATTGAGCAGTGTGAGAGGTTGGTGATGTTGGGGGTAGGAGATGCCATGTGGAGATGAATTCACTGACATTGATCACCCGTGTGAACTCATCAAACTTCTTCTGGCTCTGCTGCCAGGTCCTTGGGGCCAGACTTCTTGCATTGACCTCCCTGGCTGCCTGCTCCCATTCCCTTCGGAGGCCGTTCCTTGAGGGACTCCACCCCACCTCACGGAAACATGACCTTTCTGCTCCTGTCACCCTCCATGACTAAGGCCTCCAGCACCATATCCGTGAACTGCAGAGCCGTGTCTCCTGTCCGTGTATTACATTTACCTTGTCTCGAATTGCAACATTCACAGTCAGCAGCAGCAGCAGCAGCCTTCTGTGATTCAGTGCAGCTTCCCTTTAAGAGGGATAGACTGCATTTAAGAGCTGAATGCTGGCTGAAACATGAGCCAGTCTCACACAGAGTTAGGTCCCTGTTAAGCGTGCAGACAGACAGCAGTGCGGGTCACCCTGGGCAGCAAGTTGAATTCATGGAAATGAGGAGACAGCAGGAGCTTTTATGTCACCTGCCCCAACAGGAACGGACACAGGCACGTCACGAATCACAATCCCTATGACAGAAGGGGGCTATTCGACCCATTGTGTCAGTGCTTTCACTTTGAAAGAACTATCTAATTAGTTACTCTTCCCTCCTCTTTCCAGGCCTCCTATTCAAGTATTTCTTAAATTCTCTTTTGAAACATATTATTGAATCTGCTTCCACCATGTTTTCAGGCAGTGAATTCCAGATCCCAACAACTCGCTGTGTAAGAAAATTCTCCTCATTTCACCTCTGGTTCTTTGTCAATTACCTTCAGTCTGTGTCTTATTAACACTGAACTTCCTGACACTGGAAAAAGTTTCACATTAATTACCCTATCAAAACCCTTCATGATTTTGAATTCTATGTTAAATCTCCCCTTGCCCTTCATGGCTCTATCGAGAATAATGCCAGCTTTTCCAATCTCTCCACGTAACTGAATTCCCAGATCCCTGGTACCATTCTAGTAAATCACCTCTGTATCTCCACTAAGTCCTTGACATCCTTACCAAAGTGTGGTGAACAGAATTGGACACAATTCTCCAGTTGGGACGAAATCAATGATGTATAAAAATCAGCATTTCCTCCTGAGTTTATTACTCTATGCCTCTCTCTCTAACACCAAGGACACTACATGTTACATTCAAAGATCTGTGTGTGTACACCCCAGGTCTCTCTAATCTTGCACCCCTTTATAATGGTACCATTTAGTTTATATTGTTCTTCCACATACTTCCTACCCAAATGTCTCACTTCACACTTCACTGTGTTAAATTACATCTGCCATGTTCCTGCCCATTTCACCAGTCAGTCTCTGTCCTCCTGAAGTCTGTTACTATCCTTCTCACAGTTTGTTAACATTTCTGAGTTTCCTGCCCTCTGAAAACTTTGACATTATCCCCTCTGTACACAAGCCCATTGCATTAACATACAGCAACAGTGATCCCAACAGTGACCCTGGGGAAACCCCACTGTGTACTTCCCTCCAGACTGAACAATAACCATTCTCCACTCCTCTCTGCTTTCTGTCACATATCTAATTTCCCGCATGTGGGGATTGAAAATAAAAGAACAGGCTTCCATTTTTGTAGCGCCTTCATGATCACCGTTTGTCCCAAAATGATTTACAACCAATAAGTACTTTTGAACGTTTAGTCAGTCTTGCAATGTAGCTAACAGGGCAGCTGATTTCTGCACAAAAAGATCCCACAAGTAGCAATGTGATGATGATCAGATCTGTTCTTGTCATGTTGAATGAAGGATAAATACTGACCAGGACACCGGGAATAATTCCCCTACTCTGATTCTACTTCGTGCTATAGGATATTTAACATTCACCTGAGAGGGCGGACGGGACCTTGGTTTAACGTTTCATTCTAAAGATGGCACCTCTGACAGTGCAACACTCCCTCAGTACTGTCACTACAGTGTCAGCTCGTTACTTGTGATCAAGTCCTTCAATGACACTTGATCCTAGAAGCTTGTGATTGAAAGGAGAGAGAGCTACAAACTGAGCCACGGCTGACATTGGCCTTTAATCCCATGTGTTTCTAATTCGGTAACACAGCTGTTATGTGTTACTTTATCAAACAGCTGCTAAAAGGATAAGAATATTGGGAAAGTACAGGCTGGAACAATCATAGAATCATAGAATAGCACAGTCCTGAATGATGTCATTCGGCCCATCAAGTCAGTGCTGGACCTTTTAACGAGCAATCCAGTTACTCCCACTCCCTGACTCTTTCACTATATCCAAACATTTTTCCTGCTTCAGATATTTATCCAATTACAATTTGGGATCTACTACTGAATCTGTATCCATCAGCCTATCAGACAGTGCATTCCAAATCCAAACCACTCAGAAACAAAAATCCTCATGTCTGCTTCTTTTACCAATCGCCTTAAATCTGTGTCTCTGGTTTGTGACCCCTTGGACATTGGAAACAGTTTCTCTTTATTTAATTTATCTAAACCCTTCCTAATGTTAAACAGCTCAATCAAATCTCCTCTGAAAGTTCTCTGCTCGAAGCAGAACAACCCCAGCTCCATAACTGTAATCCCTCATGCCTGCACAAATTCTCGTAAAACAGTTCTTTACCCTCTCCGAAGGCTTCATGTCCTTCCTAAAGTGTGTTTCCTAGTATTCGACACAAGACTTCAGGTGCAGCTGAACTAGTATTTTATATATGTTTCACATAATGTCCTTGATTTTGCTTTTTTTGCCTCTATTTATAAAACCGAGGATCCCATATATTTATTAACGGTTTGGCTACAAAGATTTGTGTACAAATACTCCAGGTGTCTCTGTTATTTCACCACCTTTATAGTTGTACCATTTAACTTGTATTGTCTCTCCTCATTCCTCCTTTCAAAATGTATTACCTCACACATCTGCAATGTCAATTAAATATTGAGAAGATTGAAGACATTGTTTTCTGTCTCTGCTTCAAATATTTCCTAGCTACACACTCCATCCCTCTCCTTTGTAAATGTTTGAGACGAAAAGCCAAACTGTTCACACACTTGGTTACATAGTTAACCTTGAGATGCCTTGCGATGAGCTTCCGACCAAATATTCACACCATCAGTAAAATGGCTTATTTCCACCCGCGGTGGAGTTGCATTTCTGGTTAAAAAGGAAAGTAATACAATAGTGAGGAAGGATATGAGAGCTGATGATGTGGAGTCTGTTTGGGTAGAGCTGAGAAACACTAAGGGGCAAAAAACGTTAGTGGGGGTTATATATAGACCCCCAAACTGTGGTGGTGATGTGGGAATGGTCTGAAACAGGAAATTAGAGATGCATACGATAAAGCAACATCTGTAATTATGGGTGACTTAAATCTGCATATAGATTGGTCAAATCAAATTTGTCACAATAACGTCGAGGAGGAATTACTGGAGTGTATACGGGATGGTTTTCTGGACCAATATGTTGAGGAACCAAATAGAGAACAGGTCATCCCAGACTGGGTATTGTGTAAAGAGAGAGGAATAATTGACAATCTAGTTGTGTGAAATCCCTTGAGGTTGAGCGACCATAATATGATAGAATTTGTCATGAAGAAAGCCAACAGTGACGTCAGAGGAGAGCTGAAAGCTGATTGGTTGGGTGAGTAGCAGCTATTAGTGCATGTAGATATCTTTAAAAAAGTGAAAAGTTTATTTTTGTATGAAAAGAACTCTGGTGTTAAGGTGAGTACTACTGAAGTGTTTCTTTCTTTAATTCAGTGTAGTTTATTAAGAATCTTAGATTGAAGTGGGTAGAAAAAGGCCCCTCATGTAATTAGTATGTTTTTAAATGAAGGGTGTAACTAATTAGTCTAAGGGTAGGTCATGACAGGAGAGTTCAGCCCCGTGATCTGCTTCTCCGGCCCTTTGTGGGAAATCAGGGATGCTTCCAGTGTCCCCAGTGAGCATGTGTGCAGGAAGTGGGGCCATCTGCAACTACTGGCGACCCGGATTATGGAGATGGAGCTGCAGGTGAATTCACTGTGGAGCATCCATAATGCTGAGGAAGTCGTGGATAACATGTTTAGCGAGGTGGTCACACCGCAGATAATAGCTGCACAGGCAGAAAAGGGATGGGTGACCACCAGACAGAGTAGCAGGCACAGGCAGGTAGTGCAGGAGTCCCCTGTGGCCACCCCCTCTCAAACAGATAGACCGCTTTGGATACTGTTGGGGGGGATGACCTCCCAGGGGAAAGCGGCAACAGCCAGGCCCGTGGGACCACAGAGGGCTCTGCCGCACTGCAGGGCAGGAAAAGGGGTGGAAGAGCTATCATGATAGGGGATTCTATCGTAGAGGGTGCAGGTAGGCGTTTCTGTGGCCGCAAAAGAGACACCAGGATGATATGTTGCCTCCCTGCTGCTAGGGTCAAGGATGTCTCGGAGTGGCTGCAGGAAATTCTGAAAGGGGAGAGTGAGCAGCCAGAGGTCGTGGCCCATATTGGTGCAAACGATATACACAGGAAGAGAGATAAGGTCCTGCACAGTGAATACAGGGAGTTAGGCAGAAGGTTAAAAAGTAGAACCTCTAGGGTTAATCTCAGAATTTGGCCTAACCATCAGCCTCAAGAAAATGAACATCATGGGACAGAACGTCAGAAATGCTCCATCCATCAATATCGGCCGCCACGCTCTGGAAGTGGTTCAAGAGTTCACCTACCTGGGCTCAACTGTCACCAGTTACCTGTCTCTAGATGCAGAAATCAACAAGCGCACGAAAAAGGCTTCCACTGCTATGTCCAAACTGGCCAAGAGAGTGTGGCAAAATGGCGCACTGACACGGAACACAAAAGTCCGAGTGTATCAAGCCTGTGTCCTCAGTACCTTGCTCTATGGCAGCGAGGCCTGGACAACGTATGTTAGCCAAGAGCGACGTCTCAATTCAGTCCATCTTCGCTGCCTCCAGAGAATACTTGGCATCAGGTGGCAGGACCGTATCTCCAAAACAGAAGTCCTCGAGGCGACCAACATCCCCAGCATATACACCCTACTGAGTAAACGGCGCTTGAGATGGCTTGGCCACGTGAGCCGCATGGAAGATGGCAGGATCCCCAAAGACACTTTGTACAGCGAGCTCGCCACTGGTATCAGACCCACTGGCCGTCCATGTCTCCGCGACATGAAGTCCTGTGACATTGATCACAAGTAGTGGGAGTCAGGTGCCAGCGATCGCCAGAGCTGGCGGGCAGCCAATAAGGAGGGGCTAAAGTGTGGCGAGTCGAAGAGACTTCACAGCTGGCAGGAAAAAAGACAGAAGCGCAAGGGGAGAGCCAACTATGTAACAGCCCCGACAGACAATTTTTTCTGCAGCACCTGTGGGAGAGCCTGTCACTCTAGAATTGGCCTTTATAGCCACTCCAGGCGCTGCTGCACAAACCACTGACCACCTCCAGGCGCTTACCCATTGTCTCTCGAGGTAAGGAGGCCAAAGACAAAGAAGAAGAAGAATCTCAGGATTACTCCCTGTGCCACGTGCTAGTGAGGGTAGGAATAGGAGGATTCGGAAAATGAAAGTGTGGCTGAAGAGCTGCAGTAGGCGGGATGGCTTCAGCTACTTGGATCATTGGGATCTCTTCTGGTGCAGAGGTGACCTGTTGAAGAGAGTCGGATTGCATCTAAACTGGAAGGGGACCGATATCCTTGCGGGGAGGTTTGTTAGTACTACTCGGGATGGTTTAAACTAGTCTTGCAGAGAGGTGGGACTCAAAGTAGTAGTCTCTCCGATGAGATAGTTGAGGTAAATGTCGAGGTTAATGCAAGCAAGTCCAGTAGGTGGGCCTGGCAGTGGCCTGACAGGGAGCGTGGAAGGTCTGGTAGACTAAACTGCAAGTACTTTAATGCAAGAGTACTTACAGGTAAGGCAGATGAACTCAGAGCATGGATCAGTACATGGGATTGTGATATTATAGCTATTACAGAAACGTGGTTGAGGGATAGGCAAGACTGGCAGCTCAATGTTACGCGGTACCGATGCTTCAGTTGGAGGGAAGAGAGGATGGGGAGTTGCACTATTGATTAGGGAGCACATCACGGCAGTAGTTGGAGAGGATATAACGGGGGGAACGTCCAGTGAGGCCATATGAGTGGAGCTTAGAAATAAGCAAGGGGAGATCTCTTTGATGGGATTATACTATAGGCCCCCCAATAGTCAGAGGGAATTTGCGGAGCATATATGCAGGGAAATCACAGACAGGTGTAGGAATTATAGGGTTGTAATAGTAAGTGATTTTAACTTCCCTAATATTGACTGGGAGTGCCTTAGTGCTAAGGGATCTGATGGGCAAGAATTTGTTCAGTGTGTCCAGGATAGTTTTATGAAACATTATGTGGATGGCCCTATGAGAGAAAAGGCTACACTCGACCTCCTCTTTGGAAATGAGGATGGGCAGGTGGATGATGTGTTAGTGAGGGAGCACTTTGGGACCAGTGACCATAACTCTATTAGCTTCAAGATAGTTATGGAAGAGGATAGGACTGGTCCTCAGGTTGAAGTCCTAAATTGGAGGAAGGTTGATTTCGATGGCGTCAGACAGGAACTCTCAAAAGTTGAATGGGAGAGGCTTTTTACAGGTAAAGGGACGTCTGGCAAGTGGGAGGCTTTTAAAAGTGAGATAGGAAGAGTTATGGGCCGGCATATTCCTGTTAGATGGAAGGGCAAGGCTGGCAAGTTTAGGGAACCTTGTTTGATGAGGGATGTTGAGGGTCTGGTCAGGACAAAGAAGGAGGCATATGTCAGGTATAGGCAGCTGGGGTTCAAACGAGTCTCTCCAGGAATAGAGTGGATGTCGGAGTACACTCAAGAAAGAAATTAGGAGGGAGAAAAGGGGCCATGAGATTTCCCTGGCAGATAAGATAATGGAGAATCCTAAAATATTCTATAAGTATATTAAGAGTAAAAGGGTAGCTAGGATGAGAGTCGGTCCCCTTAAGGATCAGTGTGATAATCTCCGTGTGCAGCCACGGGAAATGGGCGAGGTCTTAAATGAATACTTCTCGTCTTTATTTACCATGGAGATGACATGGAAGCTATTGAGTTCAAGGGAGGGATCAGCAATATCCTGGAGCATATCAACATTACAAAGGAGGCGGTGTTGGAGGTTTTGAAGCGCATTAAGGTGGATAAATCCCCAGGGCCTGACCAGGTGTATCCTAGGATGCTATGGGAAGAAAGGAATTTATATTCCTGGAGCCCGAGCAGAGATTTCTACATTATCGTTAGCCATGGGTGAGGTACTGGAAGACTGGAGGATAGCTAATGTTGTGCCCTTATTTAATAAGGGCAGCAGTGATAAGCCAGGGAACTACAGACCGGTGAGCCTTACATCAGTGATGAGAAAGTTACTGGAAGGGATTCTGACAGACAGGATTTATATGCATTTGGAAAGGCAACGTCTGATTAGGGATAGTCAGCATGGCTTTGTGCATGGGAATCATGTCTCAGGAATTTGATTGAGTTTTTTGAGGAGGTGACCAAGAGGATTGACGAGGGCAGGGCGATGGACGTTGTCTACATGGACTTTAGCAAGGCCTTTGACAAGGTCCCGCATGGTCGGCTGGTTCATAGATTCATACACATGGGATCCAGGGTGTGCTAGCCAATTGGATACAAATTTGGCTTGGTGATCGGATGGTAGTGGGGGGTTGTTTTTCAGATTAGAGGCTGGTGACCAGTGGTGTGCCGCAGGGATTGGTTCTGGGCCCTCTCTTGTTTGTCATATATATTAATGACTTGGATATGAATGCAGGGGGCATGATTGGTAAGTTTGCAGATGATACAAAAAATGATGGAATAGTAGAAAGTGAAGAAGCTTGTCTAAGGTTACAACAGGATATAGATAAACTTGGAAAGTGGGCAAGGGATTGGCAAATGGAATTTAATGCAGACAAGTGTGAAGTGATGCATTTTGGGAAGTTAAACCAGGGCAGGACATATACAGTGAATGACAGGGCCTGGGGAGTGTTGTTGAGCAGAGAGAACTTGGGGTGCAAGTGCATAGTTCCCTGAAGGTGACAACACAGGTAGACAGGGTGGTGAAGAAGGTGTATGGCATGCTTGTCTTCATCAACTGCGGCATGGAGTACAAGAGTTGGGATGTCATGTTACAGTTGTACATAACATTGGTTAGGCCGCATTTGGAGTCCAGTGTGCAGTTCTGGTCGCAACACAACAGGAAAGATGTGATTAAGCTAGAGAGGGTGCAAAAAAGATTCATAAGGATGTTGCCTGGTTTGGAGGGCTTGAGTTATAAAGAGAGATTGGGTAGGCTGGTTCTGTTTTCCCTGGAGCAATGACAGCTGAAAGGGGACATGGAGGTATATAAAATTATGACAGGCATAGACTGAGCAGGTAGCCAGAGTCTGTTTCCCATGGTAGGGGTGACTAAAACTGGAGGGCATAGATTTAAGATGAAAGGGAGGAGGTTTAAAGGGGATTAAAAGGGTAATTTTTTCACACAAAGAATAGTGCGTATCTGGAATGAGCTGCCAGTGGAGGTGGTGGAGGCAGGAACAGTAGCCACTTTTAAGAGTCATCTGGACAGGTATTTGAATGAGCAAAGCATAGACGGATATGGAATTAATGCAGGCACGTGGAATCAGTATAGATCGGCATTATGGTCGGCATGGACGCAGTGGGCCGAATGGCCTGTTTCTATGCTGCACGAATCTATCACTCTAAGCTGGAGAGTGACGTAGTTGATTCTGAGACGAGGGTCGTGAATCTTAATAAACGAAAGTATGAAGGTATGAGGCACGAGTTGGCTATGATGGATTGGGAAACGTTACTTAAAGGGATGATGGTGGAAAGGCAATGGCAATATTCAAAGAGTGCATTGATGAACTGCAACAATTGTTTTCTCCTGTCTGGCGCAAAAGTAAAATGGGAAAGGTAGCTAAACCATGGCTTCCAAGGAAAATTAGAGATAGTATTAGATTCACGGAAGAGGCAGATACATTCGACAGAAAGAAACAACAGAGCTGAGGATTGGGAGCAGTTTAGAATTCAGCAAAGGAGGACCAAGGGATTGAGTAATAAGGGGGAAATAAAGTACACGAGTAAGCTTGCGGGGAACATAAAAACTGACTGTAAAGGTTTCTGTAGGTATGTGAAGAGGAAAGGATTGGTTAAGAGAAGTGTAGGTCCTTACAGTTAGAAACATGGGAATTTATTATGGGAAACAAAGAAATGGCTAACCAACTAAATGCATAATTTGATTCTGTCTTCACAAAGGATGGCACAAATATCTTACCAGAAATGTTGGGGAACACAGGGTTTAGTGAGAGGAAGGAACCGAAGGAAATCAGTATTAGTAGAGAAATTGTGTTGGGGAAGTTGATGGTATTGAAGGCCGATAAATCCTCAGGGCCTGATAATCTACATCCCACATTACTTAAAGAAGTGACCCTAGAAATAGTGGATGCATTGGTGGTCATCTTTCAAGATTCTATAGACTTTGGAACAGTTCCAGCTGATTGGAGGCAGCTAATGTAACCCCACCATTTAAAAAGGGAGGTAGAAATAAAGCAGGGCATTATAGACAAGTCAGCCTGACGTCGGTAGTGGGGAAGATTCTAGAGTCCATTATCAAAGATTTGATAGCAGAGCACTTGGGGAACAGTGTTAGAATCGGATAGAGCCAGCGTGGATTTACGAAAGGGAAATCATGCTTGATAAATCTATTAGAATTCTTTGAGGATGTAACTAATAGAGTGGATGAGGGGAGTCAGAGAATGTGGTTTATTTGGACTTTCAGAAGGCTTTCGACAAAGTCCCACATAAGAGATTAGTGAGTAAAATTAAAGCGCATGGGATTAGTGGTAGTGTATTGCGATAGATAGAAAATTGGTTGGAAGATGGAAAAAAAGAGTAGTGATAAACGAATCTTTTACCAAGTGGCAGGCAGTGATTAGTGGGGTACCGCAGGGATCGGCGCTAGGAACCCAGCTTTTCACACTCTATATTAATGATTTAGATGAGGGAACTAAATGTAATATCTCCAAATTTTCAGAAGACACAAAACTGGGTGGGAGGGTGAGTTGTGAGGAGGATGCAGAGTGGCTTCAGGGTGATTTGGACAAGTTGAGTGAGTGGGCTATTGCATGGCAGATGCAGTACAATGTGAATAAATGAGAGGTTATCCACTTTGGTAGCAAAACAGGAAGGCAGATTATTATCTGAACGCCGATAAGCTGAGAGAGGGGAATATGCAACGAGACCTGGGTGTTCTCGTACACCAGTCACTGAAGGTAAGCATGCAGGTGCAACAGGCAGTAGAAAAAGGCGAATGTTATGTTGGCCTTCATAGAGACAGGATTCGAGTACAGGAGCAGGGATGTCTTGCTGCAATTATACAGGGCCTTGGTGAGGCTGCACTTGGAATACTGTGTGCAGTTTTGGTCTCCTTCTCCGAGAAAGGATGTTCCTGCGATAGAGAAAGTGCAACGAACCTTTATCAGACTGATTCCTGGGATGGCGGGACTGATGTATGAGGAGAGTTAGGATTATATTCGCTGGAGTTCAGAAGAGTGAAGAGGGATCTCATAGAAACCGATAAAATTCTAACAGGATTTGACAGGGTAGTTGCAGGAAGGATGCTCCCGATGGTGGGGGAGTCCAGAACAAGGGGTCATCGTCGAAGGATACGGGGTAAACTTTTCAGGACTGAAATGAGGAGAAATTTCTTCACCCAGAGAGTGGTGAGCCAGTAAAATTACGTCATCACTCCCATGTCCAAGAGGGATTGGAATATGCTGGCCAGTGCCTCTGCTACTTCCACCATTCCATCCCTCAGCAACCCTCATGCATCCCATCCAGACTGGGTAAATGATCTACTTTATTGTGGTACAAAAAGTGCTGTATTGAAAAGGGTTAACTGAATCTGTTTGTTCAGTGACTGCAAATAATGTCAGTCTCCATGGACCCTAATTGTGTCACTGGAGGTTTGCCATCTTCTATTAATAAGGGGCTCCCATGTGTTGTCCCATAGTTTCAGCTGGAACATCAACCCCGGCACAACAGAGATCAGCGGCTCCAGAGAGAGAGAAAGGATAGATCAGAATCTGAGAACAACAGATTGGAATGTTACAACACTTGGTCAGAATCTGAGAACAATAGATTGGAATGTTACAACAATGGGTCAGAATCTGAGAACAACAGATTGGAATGTTACAACAATGGATCAGAATCTGAGAACAATAGATTGGAATGTTACAACAATGGATCAGAATCTGAGAACAATAGATTGGAATGTTACAACAATGGGTCAGAATCTGAGAACAATAGATTGGAATGTTACAACAATGGATCCGAATCTGAGAACAATAGATTGGAATGTTACAACAATGGACAGGAGTTTATCCTCGGATCTTTACTACCTTTCTACATATTATGATCGGTACTCATTAAACTCTCGTATACATCTCGCACTGAAGAATATTCAATACATTTACTATCTTACCAGGTGTCCCTGGTAAGTCTCTCTATCTAGATATTAATTCTATAAACCAAGTTTAACAGCATTATTGCTCCTGTAATTTACTCTGCACTTTTTGCTGCCGTTGTATTCCTGGTGAATATGTCCAGCTATTAGCTCAATAAACCATTGCCAACTTTATTGGATTTCTTGACATTTGCTCTCTCATCTTTACTGCTGTTGCTGTCTCTATTTCCCGGTAGGGCATCTGTAAACCCCGTTTCACTGAACTACTGTTCTGTTATGTAAATATTAGGAAGACTGAAGCCAATGTTATTGGTCTCCATCACAAACTCCATCCCCTATCTGTGAAACAAATACACCACCCTGCCCAATATCTGAGGCTGAACCAGACTGTTTGCAATCGGTGTGTTCTATTTAAACCTGAGCTGAGTCCATCTCCATATTCTCTCCAGTACCAACCCTGTCTACGACCACCTCTGTCACATCCCCCATCTCCACCTCTGTCTCAGCCAATCTGCTGCATAAACCCTCACCTGTACCTTTGTTGAATCCACACTTGACTATTCCAATTCTATCCTGGTCACCCTCCCAGTTATAAACCTCCATAAACCACAGCCCATCCAGATTTCTGCTGCCTGTATCCTAACTCACACCAAATCCTGATCACCCCTGTACTCACTGATCTACATTGGCTCCCGGTCTGGCAGCACCTTAATTTTACTATGGTCATTCTTGTGTTTGAATCCCTCCATGGCCTCACCCCTCCAATTAGCCCCATTCTCCTGCCCATTCTCATATTCCTGAAAATGTTTTGACTTCAATCTTTTCTCATTTCTCCTTCTGAAGTGAATTCCTTTCCCACTGTATCTGTCCCGAGCCACTATTGCAGACTCTACAGCACTACTGGTGCTGACGGTACAGAAGCTGGGGTCCATAGAGAGATGTGAACTGCACAGCCAGGCACTTCTAGTGCGGCCTGCACAGTGCCCCATGCTGGGCAGGGCTCTAGTTCAATCGTACCATGTATGTGTTGTTACTCTGAGGATGGTATTGAATGTGATGTCAATATACCATACCGGCAGCTTTGATGTACGTCTTTGAAACTTGGTCTGTACATGTCCACTGATCGCATGTGTTAGTCACTCTCAGCTGAACATATATTCAGCAACATGAGGAACCCCCTCTAGTATTATTTAAAAGGACCAGGCATCCAACTTACAGGTTTACTTACAGGCTTTTGACTTACTTCTATTATTGTAAAGTTAGTGGAGGTGCTGTGGATGGTTTGTTGGAGGTTGTGTTGTGAGCTGCTGCAGGCATTCAGGGAGGACAGAGGATTTGGTGACCCAACTCTGGACGAGGTATGGCCGATCAGGGGAAAACAGCAGCAGCCAGAGCAGTGGCACCACGGCTGGCAAAGTTGTTCAGCAGGGAGGGACAAAGCGCAGAAGAGCAATAGTTACAGGGGACTCTATAGTCATGGGCACAGATAGGCGCTTCTGTGGATGTGAAGGAGACTTCAGGATGGTAAGTTGCCTCCCTGGTTTCAGGGTCAAGGATATCTCTGAACGGACAGGGGGCATTCTGAAGGGGGAGGGTGAACAGCAAGAGGTTGTGGTACACATCGGTAGCAATGGCATAGGCAGGAAGAGTGATGAGGTCCTACAGGGGGTGTTTAGGAAGTTCGGCAGTAAGTTACAAAACAAGACCTCGAGGGTTGTAATCGCTGGATTCCTCCCAGTGCTATGTGCTAGTGATTCTAGAAATAGGAAGATAGTGCAGCTAAACACGTGGCTGAGCAGCTGGTGCAGGAGGGAGGGTTTCAGATATCTGGACAATTGGGATCTCTTCAGGGACAGATGGGACCTGTACAAGAAGGACGGGTTGCATATAAACTGGAAGGGCACTAATATCCTGGCTGCAAGGTTTGCTCGCATCACTCGGGAGGGTTTAAACTAGTGTGGCGGGGGGGGGGGGACCACAGCAGGAGGACAGCTAGTGAAATAAATGAGGAGGACATAGTAAATAAGGCCAGTAGGATGAAGAGGAAGAGCAGGCAGGGAGATGTTTCTGAGCACAGCGGGACTGGTGGTCTGAAGTGCATTTGTTTCAATACGAGAAGTATAACAGATAAGGCAGATGAACTTAGAACTTGGATTAGTACTTGGAAATATGATGTTTTTACTATTGCAGAGACTTGGTTGAGGGAAGGGCAGGATTGGCAGCTAAATGATGCAGGTTTTAGAAGCTTCAGGCGGGATAGAGGGGGATGTAAAAGGGGTGGGGGAGTTGCATTACTGGTTACGGAGAATATCACAGCTGTACTGCGGGAGGACACTTCAGAGGGGTCATGCAGTGAGGCAATATGGGTGGAGCTCAGGAATAGGAAGGGTGAACTCATGATGTTGGGGGTTTTCTACAGGCCTCCCAACAGCCAGCGGGAGGGACAGGAGCAGATATGCAGACAGATTTTGAAAAGATGTAAAGGTAACAGGGTTATGTTGGTGGGTGATTTTAACTTCCACAATATTGATTGGGATTCGCTTTGTGCGGCTTGGATGGGGCAGAATTTCTGAGGAGCCTCCAGGAGGGCTTCTTCAAACAGTATGTAGATAGTCCAACTAGGGATGGGGCCATTCTGGACCTGGCATTGAGGAATGGGCCTGGCCAGGTGGTCGAAGTTGCAGTGGGGGAGCATTTCGGGAACAGTGACCATAATTCCATAAGTTTTAAGGTACTTGTGGATAAGGATAAGAGTACTCCTCAGGTGAAGGTGCTAAATTGGGGGATGGCTAATTATAACAATATGAGGCAGGAACTGAAGAATTTAGATTGGGGGCGGCTGTTTGAGGGTAAATCAACATCTGACATGTGGGAGTCTTTCAAACGTCAGCTGATTAGAATCCAGGACCGGCATTTTCTGGAAAAAAGACAAGTTTGGCAAGTTTCGGGAAGCTTGGATAACACGGGATATTGTGAGCCTAGTCAAAAAGAAAAAGGAAGCATTTGTAAGGACTGGAAGGCTAGGAACAGACGAAGCACTTGAGCAATATAAAGACAGTAGGAAGGAACTTAAGCAAGGTGTTAGGAGGGCTAAAAGGGGTCATGAAAAGTCATTGGCAAACAGGATTAAGGAAAATCCCAAGGCTTTTTATACATATATGAAGAGCAAGAGGGTAACCAGGGAAAGGGTTGGCCCACTCAAGGACAGAGATGGGAATCCATGTGTGGAGCCAGAGGAAATGGGCGAGGTGCTAAATGAGTACTTTGCATCAGTATTCACCAAAGTGAAGGACTTGGTGGATGATGAGCCTAGGGAAGGGAGTGCAGATAGTCTCAGTCATTTCATTAACAATAAGGAGGAGGTGTTGGGTGTCTTGCAAAGCATTAAGGTAGATAAGTCTCCAGGGCCTAATGGGATCTACCCTAGAATACTGAAGGAGGCAAGGGAAGAAATTGCTGGGGCCTTGACAGAAATCTTTGCATCCTCATTGGCTACAGGTGAGGTCCCAGAGGACTGGAGAATAGCCAATGTTGTTCCTTTGTTGAAGAAGGGTGGCAAGGATAATCCGCAAAATTATAGGCTGGTGAGCCTTACGCCAGTGGTAGGGAAACTATTAGAGAGGATTATTCGGGACAGGATTTACTCCCATTTGGAAACAAATGAACTTATTAGCGAGAGGCAGCATGGTTTTGTAAAGGGGAGGTCGTATCTTACTATTTTGATTGAGTTTTTTGAGGAAGTGACGAAGATGATTGATGAAGGAAGGGCAGTGGATGTTACCTGTATGGACTTTACTAATGCCTTTGACAAGGTCCCGCATGACAGACTGGTCCGAAAGGTGAAGTCAAACAGGTTCAGAGGTGAGCTGGCAAGATGGATACCGAACTGGCTTGGTCATAAAAGACAGAGGGTAACAGTGGATGGGTGTTTTTCTGAATGGAGGGATGTGACTAGTGGTGTTCCACAGGGATCACTGCTGGGACCTTTGATGTTTGTAGTATATATAAATGATTTGCAGGAAAATGTAGCTGGTCTGATTAGTAAGTTTGCGAATGACACAAAGGTTGGTGGAGGTGCGGATAATGATGAGGATTGTCAGAGGATACAGCAGGATATAGATCAGTTGGAGACTTGGGCAGAGAAATGACAGATGGAGTTTAATCCGGAAAAATGTGAGGTAATGCATTTTGGAAGGTCTAACGCAGGTGGGAGGTATACAGTAAATGGCAGAACCCTGAGGAGTATTCATAGGCAGAGGGATCTGGGCGTACAGGTCCACAGGTCACTGAAAGTAGCAACACAGGTGGATAAGGCATACGGCATGCTTCCCTTCATCGGACGAGGCACAGAGTATAAAAATTGCCAAGTCATGTTGCAGCTGTACAAAACCTTAGTTAGGCCACACTTGGAATATTTTGTGCAATTCTGGTCGCCACACTACCAGAAGGATGTGGAGGCTTTGGAGAGGGTACAGAGGAGGTTTACCAGGATGTTGCCTGGTCTGGAGGGCATTGTCTATGAGGAGATGTTGGATAAACTCGGATTGGTTTCACTGGAACGACGGAGGTGGAGGGGCGACATGATAGAGGTTTACAAAGTTATGAGCGGCATGGACTTGCTGCCGGGGGAGGTGGTGGAAGCAGATACCATAGCGACGTTTAAGAGACATCTTGACAAATACATGAATAGGAAGGAAATAGAGGGATATGGGCCCCGTAAGTGTAGAAGTTGTTCATTTAGGCAGGCATCAAGATCGGCGCAGGCTTGGAGGGCCGAATGGCCTGTTCCTGTGCTGTACTGTTCTTTGTTCTTTGTTCTTGACAGTAGTTACAATGTCCCTTGATCTGTAACGTGATCAACAAATGGAGCAGAGGCTGCAGAAAGGGAAAGCTCTGTAAAGAGGGAGGAGGACCGGGTTCTGCCCACTTTTATTCAAACCTGAGCTGAGTTCATCTCCATTTTCTTTCCATCACCAACCAATTCAGCCTTTCGTGTCTGCACTGGCTCTCCGAATGAGCAATTCACCCAGTGCCGTTCCCTGCCTTCTTCCTGTAATCCTGCACATTCTTTCTTCTCATATAACAGTCTGTTCAGCTTCAATTGAACCTGCCTCCACCACACTCTCAGGCAGTGCATTCCAGACTCTAACCACTCACTGTGTGAAAAAATATTTTCCTCAGGTCGTCTTTGCTTCTTTTACCCATGACTTTAAATCTGTGCCCTTTCGTTCTCGATCCTTTCACGAGTGGGAACTGTTTCTCTCTATCTACTCTGTCCAGACACCTCATGATTTTTGAAACCTCTAATAAAGCACCTCTTCACCTTCTCCGAGGAAAACAGTCCTAACTTCTCCAGCCTATCTTCATAACTGAAAATCCTCATCCCGGGAATCATTCACGTGAATATTTTCTGTACTCTCTCCAATACCCTCACGTCTTTCCTCAAGTGTGGCACCCAGAACTGGACGCAGTACCACAGCTGAGGCTGAAATAATGTCTTATATAAGTTCAACATAACTTCCTTGCTCTTGTACTCTATGCCCCTATTAATAAAGCCCAGGATACTGCATGCTTTATTAAACACTTTCTCAACCTGTCCTGCCGCCGTCAATGACTTCTGCACATATACACACAGCTGCCTCTGCTCCTGAACACCCTATAGAATTGTACCCTTTATTGTATACTGTCTCCCCGTGTTCTTCCTATCAACATGAATCACTTCACATTTCTCTGTATTGAACTTCATCTGCCACCTGTCTGCCCATTCCACCAACTTGTGTGTGTCCTTTTGAAGTTCCACACTATCCTCCTCACAGTTCACAATGCTTCCAACTTTCGTATCAGCTGCAACCTTTGAAATTGTGCCCTGTACACCCAGGTTTAGGTCCTTAATATATATCAGGAAAAGCAAGGATCCCAACACTGATGTCTGGGGGACTCCACCACAAACCTTCCTCCAGCCTGTAAAACATCCATTAACCACTACTCTTTGTTTCCTGTCACTCAGCTAATTTCGTATCTATGTTGCTAATGTCCCTTTGATTCCATGAGCTACAAGTTTGCTCACAGGTTTGTTGTGTGGCATTGTATCAAAAGGTTTTTGCATGCAGGGAATAGTTAAATGTCTGGAATGCACTGATTGAGAATGGTGGAGGCAGGTTCATTTGAAACTGAATAGACCGTTATATGAAAGTCAATGTACACCACATCAACAGAATTGCCCTCATCAACTTTCTCTGATACCACCTCAAACATCTCCAGAAAATTAGTTAAACATGATGTTCTCTCAAGAAATCCATGCTGGTTTATTTAATTAACTCGCATTTGTCCATGTGACTATTAGCTTTGTCCAAGATTATTTCTTTCTCGAAGTTTTCCCACCACCGAAGTTTAACTGACAGGCCGATAGTTGCTGGCCTTACCTTTACACCCTTTTTTGAACAAGGGTGTAACGTTTACAATTCTCCAGTCCTCTGGCATCACCCCCAAGTCTAAGAAAGACTGAAAAATTATGTCCAGTGCCTCTGCGATTTCTATCCTCACTTCCCTCAGTATCCTTGGATGCATCTCATCTGGTCCTGGTGCTTTATTCAATTTAATTCCAGACAGCCTATCTAATACTTCCTCTTTATCAATTTTAACCCCACTAGTGTCCGACTTACCTCCTCTTTCAACATTGCCTGGGTTGCATCTTAGAATCATAGACAGTTTATGGCACACAGAAAGACCACTTGGCCCATCGTGTCTATGCTGTCCAAAAAACGATCCATCCATTCTGATCCTGCCTTCCAGCATTTGATAGATTACAGCACTTGAGGTGCATATCCAGACACCTTTTGAATGAGTTGTTGGTTTCTGCCTCAACTACCCTTTCGGACAGTGAGTTCCAGGCTCCCACCACCCGCTGGGTGAAAAATAAAATCCGCAGCTCCCTTTTAATCTTTCTACCAATCACTTTAAGTCCATGCCCCCTCGTCACTAACCTCTTTGCTAAGGTGAATGGACCCTTCACCTCCACTCTATCCAGGCCCCTCCCGGTTTTGTACATTTCAATCAGATTTCCCCTCAGCCTTCTCTATTTCAAGGAGAACAGTCCCAGCCTGTCCAATCTTTCCTCATAGCTGCATTTTTCCAGTCCTCGCCACATCCTCATAAATCTCCTGTGTACCATCTCTGGTGCAATTACATCCTTTCTGCAATGAGGTAACCAGAACTGCACACAGTCCTCAAGTTGTGTCCTAACCAATGAATTATCGAATTCTAGCATAACCTCCCTGGCCGAATATTCTATACCTCAGCTAATAAAGGAAAGGATTCCATATCTTCTTCCTTGGTAAAGACAGGTGGAAATTATTCATTTAGTACCTCAGCTATATCCTCTGCCTCCATGTGTAAATCCCCTTTATGGTCCTGAGTCGGCCCCATTGTTCCTTTTACTACCCTTTTACTATTTAGATGCCGATAGAAAACTTTGGGATTTCCTTTAATGCTCGCCTCTTTTCATGCTCTCTCTTTGCTTCTCTTATTTTCTTTCTCACTTCCCCTCTGGACTTTCAATATTCAGTCTGTTTCTCAATAGTATTTTCTACCTGATGTCTGTTATATCAGGCATAAACTTGTCAACCTTTCGTGCGGCCTTCAAAGATCTCTCTGAATACACACCAAGTCTCTCTGTAACAAAAGCAAGAAATGCTGGAGTCACTCAGCAGGTCTGGCAGCATCTGTGGAAAGAGAAGGAGAGTTAACGTTCCGAGTCTCTCTGTTCCTGTCTCATTTAAACAATACCCCTTTGTTTCTGTTGCCTTCCCTTTCACTTCCTACCCAAATGTCTCGCTTCACACTTCACTGTGTTAATTTATATTTGCCATTCGCCTGCTCATTTCACTGGTCAGTCTCTGTCCTCCTGAAGTCTGTTACAATCCATCTCACCGTTTATTAACATTTCTGAGTTTCCTGCCATCTGAAAACTTTGACATTATCCCCTCTGTACACAAGCCCATTGTATTAACATACAGCAACTGTGATCCCAACTGTGACACTGGGGAACCCCACTGTGTACTTCCCTCCAGACTGAACAACAACCATTCTCCACTACTCTCTACTTTCTGTCACTGAGCTAATTTCCCACATGCTGACATTGAAAATAAAAAACAGACTTCCATTTATGAAACGCCTTTCATGACCACTGCATGTCAAAAAAGTGATTTACAACCAATGTATACTTCTTAAAGCGAAGTCACTCTTGTAATATAGGAAACAGGCAGACAATTTCTGCACAGCAAGATCCCACAAGCAGTAATGTGAGAATGATCAGATCTGTTTTTGTGATGTTGATTGAAGGAAACATTTTGACCAGGACACCGGGAATAATTCCCCTCCTCTGCTTCTACATAGTGCGATGGGATCTTTAACATCCACCTGAGAGGGCAGACTGCAACTTGGTTTAAAGTTTCATTCGATAGACTGCACCTCTGACAGTGCAGCACACCCTCAGTACTGCACTGCAATGTCAGCATTGATTCTAGTAATCAAGTCCTGCAGTGACACTTGATCCTGGAAGCTTGCCACTGAAAGGGGAGAGAGCTACAAACTGAGCCACAGCTGACATTGGTCCTTTTATCCCATGTGTTTCGAATTCGGTAACACGGCTTTTATGTGGTACTTTCTCAAACGCCTTGTGAAAGGATTGGAATATTGTGAAAGTCCAAGTGGGAACCATCATAGAATCATAGAATAGCACAAACTGAATGAGGCAATTCGGCCCATCAAGTCTGTGCTGGCCCTTTCAAAGAGCAATCCAGTTACTCCCACTCCCTGGCTCTTTCACTATATCCTTGCATTTTTTCTCCTTCAGATATTATCCAATTCCCTTTTGGGATCTACTATTGAATCTGTATCCATCAGCCTATCAGACAGTGCATTTCAAGTCCAAACCACTCAGAAACAAAAATCCTCATGTCTGCTTCTTTTACCAATCGCCTTAAATCTGTGTCTCTGATTACCAGTCCCTTGGACATTGGAAACAGTTAATCTTTATTTAATTTATCTAAATCCTTCCTAATGTTAAACACCTCAATCAAATCTCCTCTGAAAGTTCTTTGCTCGAAGCAGAACAACCCCAGCTGTATAACTGTAATCCCTCATGCCCTGACAAATTCTAGCAAAACAGTTCTGTACCCTCCCCGAAGGCTTCATGTCCTCCCTAAAGTGTGGTTCCCAGTATTCGACACAAGACTTCAGGTGCAGCTGAACTAGTATTTTATATATGTTTCACATAATGTCCTTGCTTTTGTTCTTTTTGCCTCTATTTATAAACCCAAGGATCCCATACATTTATTAACTGTCAAGTTAACCTTTCCTGCCACCTTCAAAGATTTGTGTACATATCCCAGGTGTCTCTGTTATTTCACCATCTTTATAGTTGTACCATTTAACTTGTATTGTCTCTCTTCATTCATCCTTTCAAAATGTATCACCTCACAAATCTGCAATGACAATTAAATATTGAGAAGAATGAAGCCATTGTTTTCTGTCTCTGCTCCAAACATTTCCTAGTTACACACTCCATCCCTCTCCTTTGTAAATGTTTGAGACGATCCAAACTGCTCACAGACTTAGTTACATAGTTAACCCTGAGATGCCTTGAGATGAGCTTCCCAGCAAATATTCACACCATCACTAAAACGGCCTATCTCCAACCCCCGTGGAGTTGCATTGCTGGTTAAAGAGTAAATGAACGCAATAGTGAGGCAGGATATTAGCTCTGACGATATCGAATCTGTATGGGTAGAGCTGAGAAACACTAAGGGGCAGAAAAAGTTAGTGGGGTTTGTATATAGACCCCCAGACTGTAGTGCTGAATTTGGGAATGGCATTGAACAGGAAATTAGAAACGCATGCGATAAAGGAACATCTGTAATTATTGGTTGTAATAGATTGGGCAAATTAAATTGGTCAGAATACACTGTGGAGGAATTCCTGGAGAATATACGGGATGGTTTTCAGGACCAATTCTTTGAGGAAGCAACTGGAGAACAGGCTATCCTAGACTGGTTATTGCATAATGAGAGAGGAATAATTGACAATCTAGTTGTGCGAGATCCCTTGGGGATGAGCGACCATATGATAGAATTCTTCATCATGATGGAGAGTGTCCTGGTTGATTCTGAGACTAGGGTCGTGAATCTTAATAAAGTAAGCTACGGAGGTATGAGGCATGAGTCGTTGATGATACATTGGGAAACGTTACTTAAAGAGATAACGGTGGAAAGGCAATGGCAAACATTCAAAGAGCGCATGGATGAACTGCAACAATTGTTTATCCCTGTCTGGCGCAAAAGTAAAATGGAAAAGGTAGCCAAATCATGGCTTGCAAGGAAAATTAGAGATAGCGTTCGATCCAATGAAGAGGCATATAAATTTGCCAGGAAAAAAACAACAGACCTGAGGATGGGAGCAGTTTAAAATTCAGCAAAGGAGTACCAAGGGATTCATTGAGAAGGGGAAAATGGAGTACAAGATTAAGCTTGCGGGGAACATAAAAACTGACTGTAAACGAATCTATAGGTATGTGAAGCGGCAAAGATTGGCGAAGACAAATGCAGGTCCGTTACAGTCAGAAACAGGGGGATTTATTCTGGGAAACAAAGAAATGGCTGACCAACTAAATGCATACTTTATTTCTGTCTTCACAAAGGAGGACGCCAATATCATACCAGAAATGTTGGTGAATACAGGGTTTAGTGAGAGAGAGGAACTGAAAGGAATCAGTATTAGTAGAGAAATGGTGTTGGGGAAGTTGATGGTATTGAAGGCCGATAAATGCCCAGGGCCTGGTAATCTACATCCAAGAGTACTTAAGGAAGTGGCCCGAGAAATAGTGGATGCATTGGTGGTCATCTTCCAAGATTCTATGGACTCTGGAACAGTTCCTACAGATTGGAAGGTAGCGAATGTAACCCCACTATTAAAAAAGGAAGGTAGAGAGAAAGCAGGAAACTGTAGACCAGTCAGCCTGATATCGGTCGTGGAGAAAATCCTGGAGTCCATTATCAAAGATTTTGCAGCAGAGCACTTGGAGAATAGTGGTGGAATCGGACAGAGTCAACATGGATTTATGAAAGGGAAATCATGCTTGATAAATCCACTAGCATTCTTCGAGTATGTCACTAGTAGAGTTGATGAGGGGGAGCCAGTGGATGTGATTTATTTGCACTTTCGGAAGCTCTCGACAAAGTTCCACGTAAGGGTTTAGCGTGTAAAATTAAAGCACATGGGATTGGGGGTAGTGTATTGCGATGGATAGAAAATTGGTTGGCAGACAGGAAACAAAGCATTGGAACATACGGATCTTTTTCTGAATGGCAGGCAGTGACTCGTGGGGTACCGCAGGGATCGGAGCTAGGACCCTAGCTATTCACAATATATATTAATGATTTAGATGAGGAAACTAAATGTAATATCTCCAGATTTGCAGCTGATACAAAATTGGGTGTGAGGGTGAGTTGTGAGTAGAATGCAAAGAGGCTTCCGGGTGATTTGGACAAGTTGAGTGAGTGGGCAAATGCATGGCAGATGCAGTATAATGTGGATAAATGTGAAGTTATCCACTTTACTAGCAAAAACAGGAAGGCAGATTATTATCTGAACGGCTATAAACTGAGAGAAGGGAATACGCAGCGAGACCTGGGTGTTCTCGTACACCAGTCACTGAAGGTAAGCATGCAGGTGCAACAGGCGGTCGAAAAAGGTGAATGTTATGTTGGCCTTTATAGAGACAGGATTCGAGTACAGGAGCAGGGATGTTTTGCTGCAATTATACAGGGCCTTGGTGAGGCCACACTAGGAATATTGTGTGCAGTTTTGGTCTCCTTATCTGAGGAAGGATGCTCTTGTTATCGAAGGAGTGCAGTAGAGTTTTACCAGACTGGTTCCTGGGGTGGTAGGACTGTCGTATGAGGAGAGATTGAGTCGGTTAGGACTATATTCACTGGAATTCAGAAGAGTGAGGAGGGATCTCATCGAAACCTATAAAATTCTAACATGGCTTGACAGGGTATATGCAGGAAGGATGTTCCCGATGGTGGGGGACTCCCGAACCAGGTGTCATAGTCCAAGTATATGGGGTAAACTTTTCAGGACTGAGATGAAGAGACGTTTCTCCACCCAGAGGGTGGTGAGCCTGTGGAAAACTGTCATCACGCCCATATCCAAGGGGGATTGGAAGATTCTGGCCAGTGCCTCTGCTATTACCCCCATTCCTTCCCTCAGCAACCCTCATACATCCCATCCAGACTGGGTAAATGTTCAACTTTATTGTGGTACAAAAGTGTTGGATTGAAAAGGGTTAACTGAATCTGTTTGTTCCGTGACTGTAATTAATGTCAGTCTCCATGGACCCTAATTGTGTCACTGGACGTTTTCCATCTCCTATTAATAAGGGGATTCTTTCAATGTGTTATTCCACAGTGTCAGTGGGAACATCAGCCCCGGCACTTTCAGAGATCAGCTGCTCCAGAGAGATAGAGAGAGGATAGATCAGAATCAGAGAACAAAAGACTGGAATGTTACAGCAATGGACAGGAGTTTATCCTCGGATCTTTAGTCTCTTTCTACATATTATGATTGGCACTCATTAAACACTCGTATCTATCTCGCACTGAAGATTATTCAATACATTTACTATCCCATCCTGGCTATTATTGGTGTCCCTGGTAAGTCTCTCTATCTAGCTATAAATCCTTTAAACCATGTTTGACTGCATTACTGCTCCTGTAATTTACTCTGCCCTTCTTGCTGCCGTTGTTATGCCTGGTGAATATCTCCAGCTATCAGCTCAACAAACCATTGTGAACTGTATTACAGTTCTTGTCATTTACTCTGTCATCTTTGCTGCTGTTGCTGTCTCTATTTCAGGCCAGGAGATCTGTAAACCGTTTCACTGAAATACTGTTCTGTTATGTAAATTTTGGGAAGACGGAAGCCAGTGTCATTAGTCTCCATCACAAACTCCATCCCCTATCTGTGAAGCACATATTCCACCCTGCCCAATATCTGAGGCTCAACCAGACAGTCTACAACTTCTTTGTTATATTTAAACCTGAGCTGAGTTCATCTCCATATTCTTTCCATCACTAACCCTGCCTAATATCACCTCTATGATATCACCCAACTCCACCTCTGCCTCAGCCCATCTACTGCATAAACCCTCATCCGCATCACTGTTAAATACATAGTTGACTATTCCAATTCCATCTTGTTCACCCTCACAGTTCTAAACCTCCATAAACCACAGCCCATCCAGAACTCTGCTGCCTGTATTCGAACTCACACAAAATCCCGATCACCCATCACCCCTGTGCTCACTGATCTCCATTGGCTCCTGTATGGCAGCACCTTAATTTTAATATTCTCATTCTTGTGTTTGAATCTCTCCATGGCCTCACCCTTCCATTTATTCACTTTCCCCTCTCCAATTCATATATTCCTGCAAATCTTTCGACTTCAATCTTTTTTCAGTTCTCCTTGGAAAGTGAATTTCTTTCCCTCTGTATCTGTTCCGAGCCACGATTTTAGACTGCAGCAAGACTGCTGCTGACGGTACAGAATTGGGATCCAAAAAGAGATGTGAATCGCACAGCTGGCCACTTCCAGTGCGGTCTGCACAATATCCCATGCTGGGTGGGGCTCCAGCCCAGTCACATCATCTATGTGCTGTCAGCGTGGTCTTCACAGCCGGCCACCTCTACTATGCCCTGCACAGTGTCCCAAGCTGCGCAGGGCTCTAGCTCAATTGTACCTTGTATGTGTTGTTCCTTTGAGGGTGGATTTGAAAGTGATGTCAATGTACCATACCAGCAGCTTTGATGTACTTCTTTAAACTTTTTCTGTGCATGTCCACTGACCGCCTGCGTTAGTCACTCACCGCTGAACATACATTCAGTAGCAAAACGAAACCCCTCTGGTGTTATTTAAAAATACCAGGCATCTAGCCTACAGGCTTTTGACTTACTTCTGCTATTGTAAAGTGAGTGGAGGCGTTGTGGATGTTTTTCTGGAGGTTGTGTTGTGAGCTGCTGCAGACATTCAGGGACATTTGTGAACTATACAGTAAATGGAAAAGTCCTGGGGAAAATTGATGTACAGAGAGATTTGGGTGTTCAGGTCCATTGTTCCCTGAAGGAGGCAACGCAGGTCAATAGAGTTGTCAAGAAGGCATTCGGCATGCTTTCCTTCATCGGACGGGGTATTGAGTACAAGAGTTGGCAGATCATGTTGCAGTTGTACAGGACTTTGGTTCGGCCACATTTGGAATACTGCATGCAGTTCTGGTCGCCACATTACCAAAAGGATGTAGATGCTTTAGAGAGGGTGCAGAGGAGGTTCACCAGGATGTTGCCTGGTATGGAGGGCGCTAGCTATGAAGAGAGGTTGAGTAGATTAGGATTATTTTCATTAGAAAGACGGAGGTTGAGGGGGGACCTGATTGAGGTGTACAAAATCATGAGAGGTATAGACAGGTTGGATAGCAAGAAGCTTTTTCCCAGAGTGGAGGATTCAGTTACTGGGGGTCACGAGTTCAAAGTGAGAGGGGAAAGGTTTAGGGGGGATATGCGTGGAAAGTTCTTTATGCAGAGGGTGGTGGGTGCCTGGAATGCGTTGCCAGCGGAGGTGGCAGACGCGGGCGCGATCACGTCTTTTAAGATGTATCTAGACAGATACATGAATGGGCAGGAAGCAAGGAGATACAGAGCATTAGAATATGGGCAACATGTTTAGATAGAGGATCTGGATCGGCGCTGGCTTGGAGGGCCGAAGGGCCTGTTCCTGTGCTGTAATTTTCTTTGTTCTTTGTTCTTTGAGTACAGACGATTTGGTGACCCAACTCTGGACGACGTATGGGGACTGTAGTTACATTGTCTCTGGGTCTGTAACATGACCAACAAATGGAGCAGATGCTGCCGAGAGGGGAAGCTCTGTAAAGAGAGAGGAGGAGAGGGCTCTTCCCTACCCACCTCGGGTGATCCAAGAGCACTTTTCCTACCTACACCTAACCCAGGAGCAATGTGTGAGGTGACTCTGATTCAATAAGGAGGTGGTCACAGAGCTGTGTCACCTCCTGTAACACAACCTGGAGCCTCACACCAGGGTGAGGACGGAGCTGTCAGTGGTTGTTAAGCTTACAGTTTCATTGAACTTCTATGTATCTGGATATTTACAGGCAGGAGCAGGTGACATATCCAACATAGAGTGGTAGAAATTGATGGAGTCATTTACAACAAAGAAAGATGCCATTCAGCCCCTCACTGCCGGCTTTCTGTGCAACAATCCAGTCAGCCCCACTCTCCCACTCCCCCGCTCAATCCCTGTATCCCTGCAATTTCTTTTCCTTCAGGTTTCCATCCTGTTTCCTTTTGAAATCTTTGATTGTCTCGGCTTCCACCATCCTCATGGGCAGTGAGTTCCAGCTCATTACCATCCACTGTGTAAAAAAGTTCCTCCTCACATTCCCCTGCATCTCTTAACCAAAACCTTCCATCTGTGCCCTCTAGTCTGCGTTGCATCAGTTAATGGGAACAGTTTTTCCTTGTCTATCTTATCTAAGTCTATCATAATCATGTACACCTCTATCAAATCACTCTCAATCTCCTTTACTCCAGGGAGAACAACTCCATCTTCTCCAAACTCACTTTGTACCTAAACTCCCATCCCTGGAATCATTCTGGTAAATCTCCTCTGCACTCTCTCAAGGACTTTCACATCCTTCCTGCAGTCTGGTGACCAGAACAGGGCACAGTTCCCTTGTTGGGGTCTAACCAAAGCTTTGTAAAGTTTCAGCTAAACCGCCCTATTTTTGTATATTTGCCTCTAATGATGAAGCCCAAGATCTGATATGCTTTGCTAAACACTCTCCTAATATGTCCTGCCACCTTCAAAGATCAATGCATATGGAGCCCCTGGTCCTTCTGTTCCTGCACAATCTTTTGAACTGTGTCATTAAGTCTATGTTGTGTTCCTATTCTTTCTGACAAAATACATTACCTCACACTCCTCTTTATTAAATTCTACCTGCCACTTCTCTGTCCATTCTGCTCGCCTATCTATATCATGTTGTAGGTGGTTTGTATCATCTTCACAGTTCCCCACTCCTCCAAGATTGCAATCATCAGAAAAAATATAAATTCTACTCCGTATTCCAAGATCCGTGTCATTTTTATACGGTAAAAAAAACAACTGTGGTCCCAGCACTGACCATTGTGTAACATCAATGTCGACCATCCTCCAGTCTGAAAAATAACCATTTAACACATTTCTCTTTTTGCTGTCCTCTGGACAGTTTTTGATCCAATTGGATGCTATTCCAGGCCAACATTTATTGCCCATCTCTAATTGCCCATGCGAAGGTGGTGGTGAGCTGCCTTCTTGAACCACTGCAGGTACACCCACAGTGCTGTTAGGAAGGGTGTTCCAGAATTATGAACCAGCGACAGTGAAGGAACGGCAAGATAGTTTCAAATCAGCATGGTGTGTTGCTTGGAGGGGAACTTGCAGGTGGTGGTGCTTCCATACATCTGCTGCCCTTGCCCTTCTATGTGGTAGAGGTTGTGTGCTTGGAAGGTGCTGTCAAAGGAGCCTTGGTGTGTTGCTGCAGTGCATATTTTAGATGATACACACTGCTGCCACTGTGCGTCGGTGGTGGAGGGAGTGAATGTTGTGGATGGGGTGCCAATCAAGCGGGCTGCTTTGTACTGGATAGTGCCGAGCTTCTTGAGTGTTGTTGGAGCTGCACCCATCCAGACAAGCGGAGAGTATTCCATCACACTCCTGGCTTGTGCCTTATAGATGTTGGACTGGCTTTGGGGAGTCAGGAGGTGAGTTAATCGCCTCAGCATTCCTCGCCTATGACCTGCTCTTTGAGCCATGGTATTTATATGGCTACTCCTGTTCTGTTTCTGGTCAATGGTAGCCCCTAGGATGTTGAGAGTGGTGGATTCAGCTATGGTAATGTCATTGAATGTCAAGGGAGATGATTAGATTCTCTCTTGTCGGAGATGGTCATTGCCTGGCACTAGTGCAGTGCGAATGATACTTGCCAATTATCAGCCCAAGCCTTGATATTGTCCAGGTCTTGCTGCATTTCTACACGGACTGCTTCAGTATTTGAGGAGTCACGAATGGTGCTGAAAATTGCGCAATCATCAGCCAACATCCCCACTTCTGGTCTTGTGATTGAAGGAAGGTCATTGATGAAGCAGCTGATGATGGTTGGACCAAGGACACAACCCTGAGGAACTCCTGCAGTGATGTCCTGGAGTTGAGATGATTGACCTGCAACAACCACAACCATCGTCCTTTGCGCTAGGTATGACTCCAACCAGCAGAGAGTTTTCCCGCTGATTCCCACTGACTCCATTTTTCCTCTGGCTCCTTGATGCCATACTCAGTCAAATGCTGCCTTGATGTCAAGGCAGTCACTCATACCTCACCTCTTGAATTCAGCTCCTTTGTCCATGGTTGAACCAAGGCTGTAATGAGGTCAGGAGCGGTGTGACCCTGGAGGAACCCAAACTGAGCGTCACTAAGCAGGTTATTGCTAAGCAAGTGCTGTTTGATAGCATTGTCGATGACACCTTCCATCACTTTACTGATGATTGAGAATAGGCTGATGGGGCGGTAATTGGCCGGGTTGGACTTGTCCTGCTTTTTGTGTACAGGACATAGCTGGGCAATTTTTCACATTGACGGGCAGATGCCAATGTTGTAGCTGTACTTGAACAGTTTGATGGGGGAACGGAAGTTCTGGAGCACAGGTATTCAGTACTATTTCCGGAATATTGTCAGGGCCCATAGCCTTTGCAGTATCCAGTGCCTTCAATCGTTTCTTGATATCACGCAGAGTGAATCGAACCCTGAGAAACAGTACTGTATACTCCCCTCCACCTCCAGTCTGAACAATGACTGTTCACCACTTCTCTCTGCTTTCTGTCCCTGAGTCAGTGTCATATCAACACTATCACTGTCACATTAATCCATGTCATAACAAGTCTATGAAATATCCACACTATCAATGTCACACTAATCCTTGTCATGACAAGTCTATGAAATGTCAGTTGATCACAGGCCGTTTGAAAATCTATATCCATAAGTGGATATACATGAGTAGGGGCGAAAGATGTTGGTATGGTTCTTAATGAATACTTTGTATCTGTCTGAACAGAAGAGGGGACGATGCAGATACTGTGGTTAAGGAGGAGGAGTGTGAATTATTGGATGTGATATACATAGGGAGAGAGGAATTAATAATGGGATTAGCATCTTTGAAAGTTGATAAATCACCAGGGCCAGATGAAATGTATTTCAGGCTGTCAAATGAAGTGAGAGAGGAAATAGCAGAGGGTCTGACCATCATTTTCCAATCCTCACTGGATACAGGTGTAGTGCCAGAGGATTGGTGAACTGTTAACATTGTACCTCTTTAAAAATGGAGCAAGGGATAGACCGAATAATTGCAGGCCAATCAGTGTAACCTCAGTAGTGGGAAAATTATTGCAATGTATTCTGAGAGACAGGATAAACTGTCACTTAGAAAGGCTCAGGTCAATCAAGGACAGTCAGCATGGATTTGTTAAGGGAAGATATTGTTTGACCAACTTGATTGACTTTTTCGAAGAAGTCGCAAGGATGATAGATGAGGGTAGTGCAGATGATATGGTCTCCGTGGATTTTGGCAAGGCTTTTGACAAGGTCCCATGTGGCATACCAGGTAAAACAAATACAGTCCCATGAAATCCAGGGAAATGCAGAAAGCTGGATACAAAATTGGCTCAGTGACAGGAAACAAAGGGTAATTGTTGACGGGTGTTTTACTGACTTGAGGTCTGTTTCCAGTGGCATTCCACAGGGCTCAGTACTGGGTCCCCAGCTTTTAGTAGTATATATTAACGATTTGAACGTACATGTAGGGGGCATGATCAAGATGTGTGCAGATGGTACACAGATTGGCTGTGTGGTAGGTAGCGAGGAGGATAGCTAGGCTGCAGGAAAATATTGATGGCAGAAAATATTGATGGGGCGGCACAGTGGCGCAGTGGTTAGCACTGCAGCCTCACAGCTCCAGGGACCTGGGTTCGTTTCTGGGTACTGCCTGTGTGGAGTTTGCAAGTTCTCCCTGTGTCTGCGTGGGTTTTCTCCGGGTGCTCCGGTTTCCTCCCACAAGCCAAAAGACTTGCAGGTTGGTAGGAAAATTGGCCGTTGTAAATTGTCACTCGTATAGGTAGGTGGTAGGGAAATATAGGGGCAGTTGGGGATGTTTGCTAGGAATATGGGATTAGTGTAGGATTAGTATAAATGTGTGGTTGATGGTCGGCACAGACACGGTGGGCCGAAGGGCCTGTTTCAGTGCTGTATCTCTAATCTAAAAAAGTGTCAAATGGAATTCAGCCTGGTTAAGTATGAGACGATGCAATTGAGGAGGTCAAACAAGGCAAAGGGATAGACAATCAATCGGAATATACTGAGAAGTGCAGAGGAAGTGAGGGACTTTGGAGTCAATGTCCACTGGTGTCCTGAATGTAGCAGATCAGGTCGATAAGGTGGTTAAGAAGACATACGGAATCCTTTCCTTTATTAGCTGAGGTATAGAATACAAGAGCAGTGAGGTTATGCTGGAACTGTATAAATCATTGGTTGGGCCACAACCTGAGTACTCTGCAGTTCTGGTCACCTAATTACACAAAGGATGGAATTGCACTAGAGAGGGTACAGAGGAGATTTACAAGGATGTTTGCCAGGACTGGAAAAATGCAGCTTTGAAGAAAGATTAGATAGGCTGTGGTTTTTCTACTTGGAACAGAGAAGGCTGAAGGGAGATCTGATTGAAAGGGACATAATTTTGTGGGGCCTGGATAGAGTGGAGGTGAAGAGTCTATTCACCTTAGCAGAGAGATCAGTGACTAGGGGGCAGTGACTTAAAGTGCTTGGTAGAAGGATCAGCGGGGAGTTGAGGAGAAACTTGTTCACCCAAAAATACAAAATGTACTCAGTGGTAGGAAACAAAGGGTCATTGTCATCAGAAAAGCAAAATACTGCGGATGCTGGAAATCTGAAGTAAAACACGAAATGCTCGAAATACTCGGCAGGTCTGGCAGCATCTGTGGAGGGAGAAGCAGAGTTAACGTTTCAGTTCAATGATGAAGGGTCACTGACCTGGAACGTTAACTCTGCTTGTCTCTCCACAGATGCTGCCAAACCTGCTGAGTATTTCCAGCATGTCTTGTTTTTATTAAAGGGTAGTTGATGACGGATATTTTACTGACCTGAGGACTGTTTACAGTGGCGTTCCACAGGGTTCAGTACTGCGTCCGCTGTTGACAGTGAGAGTCTTGCAATTACTGCCTGAAAGGATAGTTGAAGCAGAATCCCTCCACTCAGTGAAAAGGAAACTGGATGTTCACCTTAACTGTCATTATCTGCAGGGCTGTGGATCAAATGCTGGAAGATGGGATTAGAATAGGTGGATCATTTTTTGACCGGTGCAGACACAATGGGCCAAGCGGCACTTTCTGTATCTTAAAGAACAAAGAACAAAGAACAAAGATAATTACAGCACAGGAACAGGCCCTTCGGCTCTCCAAGCCTGCGCCGATCCAGATCCTCTCTCTAAACATGTCGCCTATTTTCTAAGGTTCTGTATCTTTTTTCTTCCTGCCCATTCATGTATCTGTCTAGATACATCTTAAAAGACTCCATAGTGCCCGCGTCTACCACCTCCGCTGGCAACGCGTTCCAGGTGCCCACCACCCTCTGCATAAAGAACTTTCCACGCATATCCCCCCTAAACATTTCCCCTTTCACTTTGAACTCGTGTCCTCTAGTAATTGAAACCCCCACTCTGGGAAAAAGCCTCTTGCTGTCCACCCTGTCTATACCTCTCATGATTTTGTACACCTCAATCAGGTCCCCCCTCAACCTCCGTCTTTCTAATGAAAATAATCCTAATCTACTCAACCTCTCTTCATAGCTAGCGCCCTCCATACCAGGCAACATCCTGGTGAACCTCCTCTGCACCCTCTCCAAAGCATCCACATCCTTTTGATAATGTGGTGACCAGAACTGTACGCAGTATTCCAAATGTGGCCGAACCAAAGTCCTATACAACTGTAACATGACCTGCCAACTCTTGTACTCAATGCCCCGTCCGATGAAGGAAAGCATGCCGTATGCCTTCTTGACCACTCTATTTACCTGCGTTGCCACCTTCAGGGAACAGTGGACCTGAACACCCAAATCTCTCTGGACATCAATTTTCCCCAGGACTTTTCCATTTACTGTATAGTTCACTCTTGAATTGGATCTTCCAAAATGCATCACCTCGCATTTGCCCTGATTGAACTCCATCTGCCATTTCCCTGCCCAACTCTCTAATCTATCTATATTCTGCTGTATTCTCTGACAGTCCCCTTCACTATCTGCTACTCCACCAATCTTAGTGTCGTCTGCAAACTTGCTAATCAGTACACCTATACTTTCCTCCAAATCATTAATGTATATCACAAACTTTCTATGATTATATTACATGAAACAATCTCAGTTACGTCCTCAACGAACTTGATCAAGATTATCAGGAATGATATTCCATTAACCTTTCCGTGCTGCTTGTCATTTATTATCCCGTGTTTTACAAGCAAGATATATTTTTGTGTTGGGTTATGACCTCTAGAAGTTTCCAACCACCAACATTAGACTGATAGTTACTGGGTTTACCCAACCTCTCCGTTTTAAACAGGGTGTAACATTGACAATCCTCCAGACATCTGGCGTCACTCCCATATCCAAGGAGGACTGAAAGATTCTGTCCAGTGCTTCTGTCATTTCCACCATTCCTTCCCTCAGTAACCCTCACAAAACCCATGCAGACTGGATAAATGTTCTACTTTATTGTGGTACAAAAAGTGTTGAATTGAAAGGGGTTAACTGAATCTGTTTGTTCAGTGACTGTAATTAATGTCAGTCACCATGGACCCTAATGGTGTCACTGGAGGTTTTCACTCTTCTATTAATACAGGACTCCTTTCAATGTGTTTTCCGATGGTATTAGCGGGACCATCAGCTCCGGCATTAAAAGGGATCCATGGGCTACAGAGAGCGAGAGAGGAGAGATCAGAATCTGAACAATAGATGGGAATATTACAACAATGGACAGGAGTTTATCCTATTGGTTTGACCGTCTTACTGCAGATTATTATTGGATAACATTAGAATGGCGTATCTATTATGCTCTGAAGATGACTCAATGTATTTACTATCCCATCCTCGCTACTATTGGTGTCCCTGGTAAGTCTCTGTATCCAACTATTAGGTTCATAAACCATATTTCACTGATTTAGTGTTCTTGTCATTTAAATCGTGAGAAGACTGAAACCATTATCTTCCGTTTCTGTCGCAACTCCATTCCCTGTCGATGATCTGCATCCCCCTCGCTGTCCATTGTCTCAGGCTGAACCAGGAAATTTACAACCTGTGGTATCTATTTAATGCTGAGCTGAGTTCATCCCCATATTCTCCCCATCCCCAGCCCGGCCAATTGTTATGGCCAGGTGAGGAGGTGTCAGAGTGGCTCTTCTTTATTTGACTGCAACAGTGTTTGCCCTTTATAAACAGTGAATATGCTTAACGTCTCAGTGAGTGTTCTACATCTTACCTTTGGTATGATGGTGAAGAAACCGATTGGACAAGTTCTCTTGAGTTTAAACATGAAAGAGGTGAGTTTATTAAACTTAACAAGAGAAACTCGATCTGAATAAAATCATAAAAAAGGGAACACACAGTTACGTACACACTCACACGAGAATCACACACACTCAAATAGATTACAGAGTGAGAAGTAAATTTGTGGTTGGATTTGAGTCCAGAATAAGTTTCAAAGAACTCATTCTGTGATGTTGGGCGATTCCGTGGTCTTCCAGCTGAAGTTATATTCTTGACGTCTTTTGCTTGTCGAAGTGCAGTATGTGGCTGGTCCACATTGCTCAGGGTTTTCTTTGAGGCAGACTTGTAGGTGGCTTTCTTCCCCTGGTTACTCTGTCTGCAGCAATCTGTAGGCTTCAGGGGCCCGCAGTCACATGTGGTTTTCAAACTTGTGATGTTAGGTGGAGAGAGAGATGGAGAGAGAGAGAGAGGGGTCACAGCCCTTCTGCTTCTGCACAGTTTGAATCATTGGCTTGTCTGTCTTTGTCCAGGGGAAACTCCCAGCTTTCACAGAGATGGACAGAAGGTCTCATTACTGCCTCAGTGTATTCTCTGGACCCTTCTAATGAGATTCAAGGTTAGAAACTTCTATCTCCCCAGGGCTCAGGATACCAGTATTTATACTTGGAGGAGTTTGCTCTTTCAAAGTCAATGTGTCAGGGTAGTCTTGCATGCCGTGTTGATGAATGTAATCTTAGGTAATTCAATCACTAGAGCAAGCCAATGATATTGGTCCAGGCTCATCAGACATGTGTCTCCTGTTGTAGGCCTTAGAATGTGAAAATGTGTTTCAGATGCCAATTACGGTGGCCATCTTGGCTGCCAGTTTTTTGAAGGTTAACTGTAGGATTTTTTCTATTAAAAGGTTAGTGCAAGTTTCCAATCGATTAATTAAAGTTCCTCATTTGGCATGTTGTGTTATCTTAACACCGGCGCAGCACATGGAAAGAAATGTGATAACGGGAACATTTCATTTCAGAACTGTGGGAAGAAAAAGAAAGAAATACACATGCATTCTCAATAATCACTTCTCAAATTCACACATTAATCTTAGAATTATTGCAGCTGACATTGTCTGTTACAGCTGTACTGATTTAACTTTTTTGGCATTTTGTCTGGGATGGTTATGTGTCGGGTTCGACGCTGGACAATGCATCAACGATTGCATTGTTTGCCTTTTCTCTCCTCTAATGAAGTTTTAACTACTCAGGTTCCTGCACCTTAACAATCTTTCTCCCTAAACCGACAGTGTGTAATAAATTGTTTTTTTTAGACCCTGTGAGGTGTCTGAGATTTCCTCTGGGCCTTTGTTCTTGCTGAGTTCGCCTTTGAAATTGTTGTGTTTGATTAACTTTGGGTTTGGGACCTGATCATTGTGTTCTTCAGTGGGTAGATCCACACTGACCTTACTTTTAGCTTTCTGGTGAGGTACACAAGTGCTGTTTACCTTAGGGTATTTAACCTTCACTTTCCCCTTTACTATGGGAAGAATTATTTTTTTATCTACCCTATGTCCTCTGGGACATTACTGCTCGAAGGTCTTTGTCCAGCTTTCGCTGCACTCTGCAGCGGCATTTCGACTAGGTGAGGCATCTCCCTCACCATTGACATGCCTTTTTGGGACCTTTCCTTGTCCTTGCACGTTTCTGTAAATGCTGTTAGCAACCTTTTTAGGGTGCCTCTTTGACCTGCATTTAAGGAGGAGAGCGCAGGGTCTGATGGATCCCACATTTCAGGGTTGGCTATTCGGAGAGTAGGGGGTTCCAGTTGGAATCCTCCTGGCCCTCCTCTAACCTGTCCTCACCGCCCTTTCCAATCCTTCCCTCCTTACTGCCTGACAGATCTGTACTTGGCTGTTCCCTCCAGAGCCTTTGCTTCTTGCCTTTGGTCTGGAGTGTCAATTAAATAATGTACCTGACTATTCCTTTAGCCACTCGATATGGACCACTGAACCGGGATTTCAGGGGTTCACCCTGCAGTGGGAATATTAACAATACATGGTCTCTGTCTTGAAATGTTTTAGCCTTGGCATTTCTGTCTCCTTACCTTTTCATAGCTGCCTGGGAGGTCTTTAGGTGCTCCCACAGCATAGAAATGTAGTCTAACATGGAAGACTCATCCCTGTGTCCCAAAAACCTCTCCTTGATTAGTTTAAGGGAACCTCTCACCTCGTGTCAATAAACTAATTCAAAGAGACTAAAGCCAGTGGAATCATTGGATGAGTCCCTGGAAACCAACAGGAGAAATCCCAGTCCTTTGTCCCAGTCATGGGGTTGCTCATAGCAGTATGGCCTGATCATTGTCTTTAGGGTCTGATAGTACCGCTCCAACGCCACTTGTGACTATGGATGGTTGGCTGAGGACTTTATTTATTTACTTATTTTATTTTATTTATTTAGAGATACAGCATTGAAACAGGCCCTTTGGCCGACCGAGTCTGTGCCGACCATCAACCACCCATTTTTACTAATCCTACATGAATCACATATTCCTACCACATCCCCACCATTCCTCAACTCCCCTCCCACCAACCTATACTGTTTATAATGGCCAATTTACCTATCAGGCTGCAAGTCTTTGGCTGTGGGAGGAAACCGGATCACCTGGTGAAAACACACGCGGTCACAGGGAGAACTTGCAAACTTTGCACAAGCAGTGCACATAATCGAACCCGGGTCGCTGGAGCTGTGAGGCTGCGGTGCTACAGATTACCTTATAAAAAAAAATGGACATAAAATGTGTGTCCTGATCCGACTGGATCTCAGCAGGCAGCCCATATCGGGTAAAGAATTGGGTTAGCCCCTTCACCACAGCCTTGGCAGGTATAGTTCTTCAGGCGAATGGCCTCTGGGAATCGGGTCACAACATCCATAATGGTGAGAAGATACTGGTATCCCGTTTTGTTTTCAGCAGGTGACCCCACAATCCACCAGCACTCTGCTGAAGGGGTCCCCAAAAGCTGGTATGTGAATTAGGGTGCAGGCTTTATTGCAGGTTGGGGCTTCCCCACAACTTAGCACATGTGGCTAGTTTTACAAAACGCCACCACATCTTTGTGAAGTTGTGGCCAGTCAAAATACTGTCTTCTGCGGGCTTTGATTGTTCATACACCGAAATGTCCATCCATTAGAAGGTCGTGGGCCATTCTTAATATTTCTTTAAGGGACATCAGCGGCACCACTATCTGGTGAACCAATGTCCACTCTTCATCCTCTGCTCTGTGAGGAGGTCTCCACTTCCTCATCAGCACCTCATTATTTAAATAGTAACACTCTGCAACTCCCTCTGCTTCAGTTTTGGTTTGGGCAGTCTGTGCTATTTTTTAACACTGGGTCGGGTTGTTGAGCCTCAAATAAGGAAGAACTGTTTAACACATTCTTTGTCTCCTCTAACTTCCCAAAGAAGGTTTCAGACAACCAGAATGTAGGGTAATCCGTCTGTAGTGTCAGTTCAGGGGATTGTTTGGCCATGGACCGAGTCACCACACAATCAGGGAGAATGTCAGGGTCCTTCTCCTGTAACTACTCTGTCTCCCGGACCTCTTTTGGTCTCTCTAGAACTACTGGGGAAGCTGCCACCTTTTCCCCTGTCAGATTATTACCCAGGAGCAGTTCGACCCATCACCCGGTAAACTAGGTACAATCCCCATGGTAAAGGGTCATGAAACGGGTCACACTCCAAGTGCACCGGATATAAGGGTATGGACATATACTGTCTTCCGATACCATTCACTAATGCTCTAGCATTCACTGCACTTTCTTTTTCCCAGCAGAAGGGATTGGGTGGCCCCTGTATCCTTGAGTAAGACTATTGTTTCACTTGCATCACTCAAGGGGTATGGGGTCACTTTTCCTTAGGATACAAATTCCTGGTACCTCTCCGGGTTTTTGTTTATTATTCCCGCACTCTCTGTGGTGGGGTTACTGGGTCTGACTGCCGCAGTTGGAGGCACAGCCTGATCTGTTGTGCTTTCCATCAGGTCCCATTATCCTGCACTGATCTGGTGGTCCCTGATTAATGCTACAGGTTTTTCCCATAACTTGCAGCATTCAGCTCGATGGTGATCTGCCTTATTCCAATGGAAACGCACATGTCTTCGGCCTTTACTCCTGCTCTCAGTGCCGTCCTATTTGGCCTGAGGATGGTCCCCTGGGTGTCCAGCTTTTCCTCCTTGCCCAAGGCTGATCGGGCTCCTATCACCCTCCCACCTTTTATTCGCGGGTCTTTGTGGTGACTAGGGAAGTGTTTCCCTTTGGGCTTAAGGCTTTGTGTACAAGGGAAAATTCATCAGCCAGAATTGCAACCTGCCTGGCTCTTTGAATATTTCGTTCCTCTTTGTGGGTTTCAATGGTAGGGAGAGCGAGTTTTTGAACTCCTTGAGATGGATCACCACTCTAAGGTTCAGATTTGTGGGCTGTAATTTGAGTGTTTGTATCCACTGGACAAACGTAAACACAAAAACTGACTTTAAATCTTCTATAGCTACCTATTAATGAAACGTTTGGCGAAGACAAATGTGGGTCCAATACAGGCAGAGTCAGGGGAATTTATAATGGTGAACAGAGAAATGGCAGTGAAGCTAAATGATTACTTTGTGTCTATCCTCATTGAGGAAGATACAAGGACATTTCCAGAATTAGAGATCCAAGGGACTATGGAGAATGAGAACATGAAGGAAATTAATATTAGTAAGAATGTTGCATTGGAGACATTAATGGGGCTGAAGTTTGATGAGGCCCCAGGATCTGATATTCTGCATTCCAGGGTGGGGGAAGAGATAGCTATGGAGATGGTGGCTGCATTGGTGATCATCTTCAAAAATTCTATAGATTCTGGAGCGGTTCCTGCAGATTGGAAGGTAGCAAATGTCACCCCACTATTTAAGCAGGGAGGGAGAGTAAAAACAAGGAATTATAGACCTGCTTTCGTGCATCTGCCGTTGGGAAAATGCTGGGACTGTATTCTAATGGATGTGATAAATGGACAGTTGGATAATAATCTGTTTGGGCATCGTAAACATGGATTTATGAATGAGAAATCATGTTTGACGAACCTGTTGGAGATTTTATTGAGGATGTTACTAACATAATTGATAAAGGGGAGTCGGTGGACGTGTTATAGTTGAATTTTCAGAAGGCTTTTGAGAAAGCACCCCACAGGAGGTTGGTTAGCAACATTAAAGCACATGGGATAGGAGGTAATATACTGGCATGGATTAAAGATTGGTTAACAGGCAGAAAACAGTGAGTAGGAAGAAACGGGTCATTCTCACTTTGGCAGGCTGTGACTAGTTGTGTCCCGCAAGGATCAGTACTTGGGCCCCAGCTGTTAACAATATATGTCAATGATTTGGATGTGGGGACCAAATGTAATATTTTCAAGTTCGCACATGACACAAAACTAGGTGGGAATGTATCTTGTGAGGAAGATGCAAAGCGTCTTCAAGGGGATTTGGACAGACATTGTGACTGGGCAAGAACATGGCAGATGGAATATAATATGGACAGTTATGACGTTATCCATTTTGGTAGGAGGAACAGATGTGCAGAGTATTTCTTAAATAGTAAGAGATTAGAAGGTGTAGATGTACAAAGGGAACCGTGTGTCAGTAAGTCACTGAAAACTAACATGCAGGTGCAGCAAGCAATTCGGAATGCTCATGGTCTGTTAGCCTTTATCACAAGATGATTTGAGTACAGGAGTAGTGAATTCTTACTTCATGTGTATAGAACCTTGCTTAGACCACACCTGGAATATTGTGTGCAGTTTGGGTCCCCTTACCTTAGGAAGGATATTATTGCCATAGAGGGAGTGCAATGAAGGTTCACCAGACTTGTTCCCGGGATAGCGAGACTGTTCTATGAAGAGAGAAACTGGGCTTGTATTCTCTAGAGTTTCAAAGAATGTGTCGGGATCTCATTGAAACCCACGAAATAATTAAAGAGATAAACAGCGTAAATGCGTGTACGATATTTCCCCTGGTTGTGGAGTCTAGAACTAATGGATACAATTTCAAAATAAGGGGGAAGCCACTTAGGACAGAGATGAGGAGAAATTTCTTGACTCAGAGGTTTCTGAATCTTTGGAATTCTGCATCCCAGACGGATGTGGAATCTCAGTCGGTGAGTATGTTTAAACATGTATGACAGATTTCTAACTGCAAATGACAAAAAGGGGATATGGAGATAATGTGTGAAAAAGGCATTGAAGTGGATGATCAGCCATGGTCATATTGAATGGTGGAGCAGCCTCTATGGGCTGAATGGCCTACTCCTGCTCCTGTGTCCCTGTGTTCGGAAGCTGCTTAACTCTTTCAATCTCGAGATCATTTTAGTCAGGCTGCTTTCGGAGGGTTGGAATGTTTGACGGTACACTTCCGGTACTATCTCATGTACGCCCAGCATTGCATTTTTAGTCATCTCATAATCTGATGAACTTTCATCTGGCAACAGTGAATAAACATCATGGGATTTTCCTGTTACTTTGTTTTGTCAGAACAGTGTCCAGCTCGCCGCCGGACATTTCAGTTGCTTTACAAGCTTTTCAAAAGTGACGGAGAATTCTGCCACATCCTCCTCATTGAACCTTGAAATGAACTGGGTGAAAGGGAGGAAGGCAGAAAGTAGGAAACATCTATCGTTGGGAAATTGTTAGAAACCATTATTAAGGAAGTAATAACAGGATATTTAGAATGTCAAAACGCAATCCATCAGAGTCAGCATGGTTTTATGAAGGGTAAATCCTATTTGACGAATTTGCCAGAGTTCTTCGAAGCTGTGACAAGAAAAGTGGAAAAAGGGGATCCTGCAGATGTAGTATATCTGGATTTCCAGAAGACATTTGATAAGGTGCTGCTCAAAAGGTTAATACACAAGGTAAGATTGCATGGGGTTAGGGGCAATTTATTAACTTTGATAGAGGATTGGCTAACCAACAGAAAACAGAGAGTCGGGATAAATGGGTCTTTTACTGGTTGGCAATATGTAACTAGTGGGGTACCACAGGGTTTGGTCCTTGGCCCCAGCTATTTACAATATATATTTATGACTTGGATGCAGGGATGGAAAGTACGATAGCCAAATTTGCAGATGACGCTAAAATAGGTGGGATAGTAAATTGCAATAATTAAATAAGAAATTTACAAATGGATATGGATAGGTTAGGTGAATGATCCAAAATTTGGCAGATGGAGTTTAACGTGAATAAGTGTAAGGTTATCCACTTTGGTCGGAAGAATAGAAAGGCAAATTATTACCTAACTGGAGAGAAACTTCAGAGTGCTTCGGTGCAGAAGGATCTGGGTGTCCTCGTGCATGAATCGCAGAAAGCTAGTTTTCAGGTAAAGCAGGTGAAAAGGAAGGCAAATGGAATTTTGGTATTTCTTGCTAAAGGAATAGAATATAAAAGTAGGAAAGTGCTGCTGCAACTGTACAAGGCATTAATGAGACCGCACCTGGAGTATTGTGTATAGTTTTAGTCTCCTGACTTGAGGATGGATGTAGTTGCATTGGAGGCAGATCAGAGGAGGGTCTCTAGATTGATTCCAGGGATGATGGGTGTGTCTTATGAAGAGAGATTGAGCACTTTATGCCTTTACTCTCCAGAGTTTAGAAGAATGAGAGTCGATCTAATTGAGGTAGAGATGATGATTAAGGGGATTGACAAAGTAGACATAGAGAAGACGTTTCCTCTTGTGGGACAACCTAGAAGGAGAGGTCATTGTTTTAGGATAAGGGATAAGGATTTAAAATAGAGATGAAGAGAAATTTCCTCTCTCAAAGGGTCGTGAGTCTGTGGGATTCACTACCCGGAGTGCGGTAGATGCCGGGACATTGAGTGAATTTAAGGAGGAGATAGACAGATTTTTAATTAGTAATGGGTTGAAGAGTTATGGAGAACGGGCAGGAAAGTGGAGTTGAGGCCGAGATGAGATCAGCCATGATCATATTGAATGGCAAAGCAGGCTCGAGGGGCTGAATGCCTACTCCAGCTCCTAGTTCCTATGTTATTATGTTCATATCTGGATCTTTCCAGACAAGAGCGGGTGACGTATCCAGTATCTCTCTCTATGTTGTCCATTCATGTATCTGCTGTGTGACGGAGGCCATCTATGTCGGGTGAGGTGAATTGTACTGTCTGCTCCATCAGCAGGGAGAAGCAGGTGAGAGATCCTGTGGCTTTGTCATGATAGCGGGATTCCTGATGGTCTCAGTGTCTCTGCGGGATCCCCATGGCAACGGGCAGAGGTACAGGAACTGATAGAACTCTCACTCCATCAATGTACAGTTGGAGTGTGAGCATGCCCAGTACATCATCTTGGTAAATGTCCACTGTCCTGGCAGCAGCCACTGTACCTTCATTCTGAAGCAGTCAGCCGGTCCCAACACATCGGGCCCCCATGCAGAACCAGAATGTGGCTCATGACCTCTGAACCCTAGACACTCCCCTCCCCCACACAAAACCACCAAGTGAAGTAATGCTTCCGATGTCTGAACTGCTCGGGGGGAGCCCTCCAGTACATACTGGAGCAGGTGTCCAAGTTCATGGTGTTCTGCTGGACCCTTCACATCATCACCATCATGTGGACATAGGCATTGGCACCAGGAATCCGCAGGCTACCTCAGTAGAAGGAGGAGGAGGCAGGGAGGATATTTCCTGGATGATTTCAAACCGGACACACTGTCGTAGAGACGCTGCTAAGATTCCAGTTCCCATAGGCCAACTTCCCTTTCCCACCATGGATCCCCCTCTTCTCCACCATTACATCCATCTGAGATTCCCCATCACAGCGTCCCTTAGGTAAGCATCCTGCAATAAAAACACCAACAAAATGTTTTTCATGATCATCTTTATCCAACAACACATGCAATTGTACGAACAAAACTGAAATATTCACCCTTGTGTATTCCCTGTCTTGTGGGTTCCCTCAACTTGCCTAGTGCTCCTGCACAGTGTTTCCCAGTGACTGCAGCATGGCTGGTGGAAGGCTGCTGTCTTTCACTGAGGGAGACTGCAGATGCCCTTGCAGGACGTCCTCGAACAACTATGGGTGTTGAGGACTCGGATTCAGACTGCACCATCTCGACATGGGCAGCAGCTCCAGCAATGTTCACTTCTGAGTCCTGTGTATTATAACTCGTTTGTAACCTCACCCTCCGGTGATCTGTCAGATGGACTATCCTTTCCCCCTGGACTGGCTGCAGCTCACTCGTGCTCGGTGACTCACCACATGCAGATTCTGACTCGATACCAGCCTCTAAGGTACACGCACTATAAGTATTTGATCTGGTGGCTGTGAGTGTCAGACCAAGTGATGGGACTTTCTTGCTGTTTTGCTGCTCTCTTTCTGTCTCCTGAAGCTGCTGTGACTGGGAAGCTGGCAGCATTGGGTTATAATTGGAAAGTATAAAATCAGAAGGGGAGGTTTGAGGTGAAGGATTGGGTGTGGAATGGAAAGCAGGAGGTCCATGGTCTCACTATCTCCAGCTTGTACATCAACATTTCTAACGTTTACCAGTTCTGATGAAGGGTCACAGATCTGAAACATTAACTCTGTTTCTCTCTACACCGATGCTGCCAGACCCACTGAGTATTTCCAGCACTTTCTGTTCAGGTACACAGATGTGCCCCATTGACAAACTTATCTCAGCCCTTTGTTTAGCTTAAATTTGCATTTCTGGACATACGCAAATATTCCATTGAGAATGAAATCGTAATTACAATCATACAACTCGAAAATCCTTAGGATGACCGTCTCCCCAGGTGTGCCTGTTTTTCTTCTCTGCCAGGTTATCAATTGAATATTTCCTGTGATATGCTAGTGAGATTGTATTTCTGGCTTTACATATACAAAACTCTCTGAAAGAACCGCCCCCCCCCCCACCCACGCTCTTATTGATGAACACACACGTTTGATTGAGTGTAAACTCTTTTTGTTGCCAAATCTCCTACTCATTCATCACTCAACTGAGTTTACTTTTTCTCACAAACCAAGTAAACCAAGCCTAACATCCCGATGTCTGTCTTCCCTCTCCTAACCACTGTAAGGTCTGATCTAGGGTCAGAGATTACCCAAAAGGAGGTCAAAGGGTCACAAGCAGTTTATCGAGGAGTGGCGGTTCAAATACAGCACAAAATCAGCATAAACACAGTAGAGAAACGATCTGTGACATTTGAGAAAGGCTTTCTGGCTGTGGATTAGATTTTTTAGAAGCTATTATTAAAGATGTTATGGCAGGGCAGGTAGAAAAATTCAAGGTGGTTAGGCAGAGTCAACATGGTTTTGTGAAATGGAAATTATGTTTAATCAATTAACTGGAGCTCGTTGAAGAAGTAACATGTGCTGTGGATAAAAGGGAACAGGTGGATGCACAGAACAAAGATTTCCAGAAGGCATTTGATAAGGTGCCACATCAAAGGTCATTGCGAAAAATAAAAGCTCATGGTGTAGGGGGTAACACATTGCCATGGATAGACGTTTGGTTGGCTAACAGGAAACAGAGAGCAGGCATAAATGGGTAATTTTCTGATTTGCAGGATGTAACGAGAGGTGTGCCATAGGTATGTATCAGTGCTGGGGCCTCAACTTTTTACAGTTTATTTAAATGAATTAGATGAAAGGACCGAAGGTGTGGTTGTTAAATCTGTTGACGTAGCAAAGTTCTGAAGAGGACATAGGAGTCTCCAAACGGACACAGATAGATTGAGTGAGAAGGCAAAGATCTGGGTAATGGAATAGAATGTGGGGAAATGTGAAATTGTCCATATTGGTAGTAATAATGAAATTAAACGAAGCATATTATCTGAATGGTGAGGGATTGCAGAACTCTGAGATGCAGGAGTATCTGGCTTTCCTGGTGCATGAATTGCATAAGGTTAGTATGTCGGTTCAGAAAGTAGTTAGGAAAGCTAATATAATGTTATCATTTATTGTGAGTGGAATTGAGTACAAAGGTAGGGAGGGCATTGGTGAGACATTATCTGGAATTCTGTGTTCAGTACAGGTCAACTTATTTAAGGAAACATGTAAATGCGTTGCAAGCAGTTCAGAGAAGGGTTATTAGAATAATATGGGCAGACTGTCTTATGAGGAAAGGCCGGACAGGCTCGGCTTATATCAGCTGGAGTTTAGAAGAGTAAGGGGCGGCTTGATTGAAACATTTAAGATTCTGAGCGTGGGATAGAGCAAGTGAGGGCGACAGAGAGAGAGACGGAGAGAAAGAGAAAGAGAGAAAGAGAGAGCTGAGCTCATCGGTTGCTGAAAACCTCATCCATGCCTTTGTTACCTCGAGATTTGACTATTCTAACACACTGCTGGCTTGTTTCCCACATTCTGCACTCTGTAACCTTGTGGTCATCCAAATATCTGCTGCCAGCTTCTAATTTACACCAAATTCTGTTCACCCAACATCCCAGTGCTCACTGACCGACATTGGCTCTTGGTTCAGTAACACCACAATTTTAATATTCCAACCATGAGATCAAATCCCTCCATGTCTTCGTCCTTCTGATTATCCCAATCCCCTGTCCATTTCCAATATTCCTGAAACTTGTTCATCTTAAAGTCTTTTGCTAATTCCCTTTATAAAGGTGGGTTTCTTTCCCTCTGTTTCTATCCCTGACCACACACTTCATCTCTTTATCATATAAAAGGGAGGCAGGAACTCTGTTGCCACACCTACACCACTGTCAGATCTGATGGAGGGTCACAGATTAACAGAAAGGAGGTCGAAGGGTCACAAGCAAATTATTGCAGGGAAACCATTGGAAGAAATTCGGAGGGACCGGATTAATCTCCATGTGGAGAGGCAGGGATTAATCTGGAATAGTCAGCATGGCGTTGTCAAGGGGAGTTCGTGTCTAACTAAATTGATAGATTATTTTCGAGGCGGTGACTAGGGGTGTAAAGGATGGTAAAGCAGTAGTCTATATGGACTTCAGTAAGGCTTTTGATGGGGTCCCGCATGGGAGATTTGTTAAGAAGGTAAGAGCCCATGGGATCCAGGGCAATTTGTCAAATTGGATCCAAAATTGGCTTAGTGGCAGGTGGCAGAGGGTGATGGTCAAGGGTTATTTTTGCAAGTGGAAGCCTGTGACCAGTGGTGTACTGCAGGGATCGGTGCTGGGACTCTTGCTGTTTGTAGTGTACATTAATGATTTGGACGTGAATATAGGAGGTCTGATCAGTAAGTTCACAGCTGACACGAAAATTGGTGGTGTTGTAAATAGTGAGGAGGAAAGCCTTATATTACAGGATGATACAGATGGGCTGGTAAGATGGGCAGAGGAGTGGCAAATGGAATTTAATCCTGAGAAGTGTGAGGTGATGCATTTTTGGAGGGCGAACAAGGCAAGGAAATATACAATGGATGGTAGGACCCTAGGAAGTACTGAAGGTCAGAGGGACCGAGGTGTACTTGTCCATAGATCATGAGGGCAGCAGCACAGGTCGACAATGCGGTCATGAAGACGTATGGGACACCTGCCTTTATTAGCCGAGGCATAGAATATAAGAGCATGGAGGTTCTGATGGAGCATAAAACTCCAGTTAGGCTACAACTGGAGGACTGTGTCTAGTTCTGGTTGCCGCACTATTGAAAGGATGTGATTGCAATGGAGAGGGTGCAGAATAGATTCACCATGGTGTTGCCTGGGCTGGAGCATTTCAGCTATGAAGAGCGACAGAAAAGGCTAGGGTTGTTTTCCTCAGAGCAGAAAAGGATGAGGGGTGTCATGATTGAGCTACACAAAATAATGAGGGGCATTGATAGGTAGATATGAAGAATCTTTTTTCCCTTAGCGGAGGGTCAATAACCATGGGGAATAGATTTAAGGTAAGGGGCAGGAGGTTTAGAAGGGATCTGAGGAAAATAATTTTCCCCCAGAGGGTGGTTGGAATCTGTAACGCACTGCCTTAAGAGATGGTCCGGGCAGGAACCCTCACAACATTTCAGAAGTATTTAGATGAGCACTTGAATCGCCATGGCAAACAAGGCTACAAGCCAAGTGCTGGGAATTGGGATTAGAATAGTTCGGTGCTTGATGGCTGGCACAGACACAGTGGGCTGAAGGTCCTGTTTCTGTGCTGTATATCTCTATAATTCTATGACTCTTTGAGGAGTAACAGTTCAAATAGAGCATAACATCAGAAGAGACATAATGTACATTGGACCTGTGGCAGGTTAGAATGGCTTTCAGCTATGGATCAGATGTTAGAAGCTATTATTAAAGACGTTAGAAAGACGTTAAAGCACGTCGAAAAAATCAAGGTGATCAGGGAGAGTCAACATGGTTTTGCGAAAGGGAAATCATGTTTAACCAATATACTGGAGTTCTTTGAAGAAGTAACATGTACTGTGGATAAAGGGGAACTGGTGAATTTACTGTCCTTAGAATGACAGACCACATCAAACGTCATTGTGGAAAATAAAAGCTCATAGTGTAGGGGGTAATATAATTGGCATGGATAGAGGATTGGCTAGCTAACAGGAAACAAAGTAGTCATAAATGGGTTATTTTCTGGTTGGCAAGCTGCAACGAGTGGTGTGTCACCGCGATCAGTGCTGGGGCCTCAAGTTTTTACAATTGATATAAATGATTTTGATTAATGGACCGAAGGTATGCTTGCGAAATTTGCTAATGACTCCAAGATAGGTAAGAAGGTAAGTTCTCAAGAGGACATAAGGAGGTTACAAAGGGATATAGATAGTTTAAATGAGTGGTCAAAGAACTGTCAAATAGAGTATAATGTGAGAAAAGGTCAAACTGTCCATTTTGGCTGGAGGACCTGACTGTTACCTCGAGAATTAACTATTCCAACACACTCCTGGCTGCTCTCCCACATTCTACTCTCTGTAACCTTGTGGTCATCCAAAACTCTGCTGACACCTTCTAATTTACACTAAATTCTGTTCACCCAACATCCCTGTGCTCACTGATCTACATTGGCTCTTGGTCCAGTCACACATCAATTTTAATATTCTCACTCATATGATCAAATCCCTCATGTCCTCACCTCTCAGATTATCCCAATCCCTGTTCATTTCCAATATTCCTGAAGCTTGTTCATCTTAAAGTATTTTTCTAATTCCCTTTTTGAAGTGAGTTTATTTCCCTCTGTCTCTATCCCTGACCACAAATTTCATCTCTCCAGCTCTACTGGTGCTGTGGAAGTTTGGATCCATAAAATGGTGTGAGCTGCACTGCCGGTCACATCCAGTACATTGTACAGGACACACAGGCTGGCCGGGGTGCTGGAGTGGGTGTAACGTATGTGTATGTCTGTGTGAGGAAGGTCTGAATATGGTGTCAAACAGCCATTCCGGCAGCTTTGATGTACGACTTTGAAACTTGGCCTTTGCATGTCCACTGACCGTCTGTGTCTGTCACTCTCAACTGAACATACATTCAGCAGCACGAGGAACCCCCTCTCGTGTTATTTAAATAGACCGGGTATCCATCATACAGGTGTAGGGCTTTTTACTGACTTCTGCCATTGTAAAGTTAGTGGAGGTGCTGTGGATGGTTTTCTGGAGGTTGTGTTGTGAGCTGCTGCAGACATTCAGGGAGGACAGAGGATTTGTTGACCCAACTCTGGACAAGTTATAGGGACTGTAGTTACAGTGTCTCTGGGTCTGTAACATGACCAACAAATGGAGCAGAGGCTGCAGAGAGGGGAAGCTGTGCAAAGAGGGCGGAGGAGGGGGCTCTGCCCTACCCACCCCGGGTTTTCCAAGAGCAAAAAGAGCAGTGATCCGAATAACGAGCCCTGGAAAACACCCCTGTATACTCCCATCGAGTCTGAACAACAACCTTTCAGCACTTCTCTCTGTTTACTGTTCCTTAGCCAATGTTATATCCACACTGTCACTGTCCCTTTAATCCATAGGGTTCGGTTTTCCTAACCTGTCTATTGAATGTGATTTGATCAAACACCTTTTGAAAGTCCATATATATAACTTCAATCACACCACCCTCATGAACCCTCTCCATTGTTTTATCAAAGAACTCCATCAAGTTTACCTCACCACCACATCTCTCCACTGTTGTTAAATTATCAGACTGCTTATCCAACACCCAGTACTGGATGAGCAGAAATTTCCTCCAATTAAATATTGGGAAGACTGAAGCCCTTGTTTTCACTCCCCACTCCAACTCTGTTCCCTTGCTATTGATTCCATCCCTCTCCCTGTATCAGTCTGAGATTCATACAGTTTGTTTGCAGCCTTAGTATCACACTTTAACCTCATTTTCAGGATATCATTACAACCGCCTATTTCCACCTCAGTAACAGCGCCCGACTTCACCCCTGTCTCAGTCCATCTGCTGCTGAAATTCATTCCTGCCTTCCTTATCCCTAGAAATGACTACTCCAACACACTTTTCTCTGATTTCCCACCTGCTACTCTCTGTAAACCTAATGTCCTCCAGAACTCTGCTGCCATGTCCTAAATCGTGCCACGTCCCGTGCACATATCACTGACCGACTTTGACTCCTGATCAAGTAATCTCTTTATTTAAATTCTCAACTTATTTTTCCTCCATGACCTCGCCCCCGTCCTGTATATATCTGTGCTCCTCTAATTCCGGCCTCTTGTGCATCCCTGATTTTAACTGTTCCACCATTGGTGACCACACCTTCAGTTACCTCAGCTCCAAGCTCTAGAATACCCTCCTTCCACCTCTCCTCTCCGCCTCTCCATCCCGCCACCTCTCCACCACCCTTTCCTTTTTTAAGACACCTATTAAAACCTACATCTTTGACCACGCTTTTGGTCCTCTGACCTAATAATTTCTTATATCTCTCTGTGTCATGTTTTGTTTTATAAGGAAGCATCATGGGATGTTTTATGACATTAAAGACACTATATAAAATAAGTTGTTGTTGTCGTTTGCCATACATGATTTTGAATTCGCATTTGCGTGCTGCTTCTCAAATGTTATCCCTTTTATGAGTAAGGAATACTTATATCCTGCTTGTGACCTTTAGAAATTTCCAACCACGGACATTAGCCTGACTGGTCATTAATACAGGTTTTACCCCATCTCTCCTTTTTTAAACAGGGTGTAACATTTACAACCCTCCAGTTCTCTGTTATCACTCCCATATCCAAGGACGATTGAAAGATTCTGTCCAGGGCCTCTGTTATTTCCACATTTCCTTTCCTCAGTAGCCTCATGCATCCCATACATACAAGGTAAATGTTCTACTTCTTTGAAGTACAAAAAGTGTTTGGATGGAAAGTGGTTAACAGAACCTGTTTGTTCAGTGACTGTAGTTAATGTCAGTCTCCATGGACCCTAATTGTGTCACTGTAGGTTTTCCATCTTCTATTAATAAGGGATTCCTTTCAATGTTTAATACCATTGTGCCAGTCGATCGTCAGCTTCACCACTTACAGGCATCAGCTGCACCAGAGAGAGGGAGAGGATAGATCGGAACCTGAGAACAATAGATTGGAATGTTGCAACAATGGGTCAGAATCTGAGGACAGTGGATTGGAATGTTACAAAAGTGGGCAGAGGATTATCATGGCCTCTTTTCATACTTTCTACGTATGATTCGCTGTCTTTAACATCCCGGATCTATTACGCACTGTTGATTATACAACACATTTACTATCCCATCCTTGCTATTGTTGGTGTCCCTGGTACGTTTGTCAATACAGCTATTAATATTATAAACCATATTTAACTGCAATAATGTTCCTGGAATTTACTGTGCCCTCCTTACTGCTGTTGTTAGTCCTGGTGAATCTCTGTCTCCAGCTATTAGCTCCACAGCCATTGCTAATAGTATTATAGTTCTTGTAATTTATTCTCATCTTTCCTGCTGTTACTGCCCTGGTAAGTCTTCATTTCCACAAATACGATCTGTAAACCCTGGTTCACTGAAATACTGTTCAAGTAATTTTTTTTTCTCTGAATCCCGAAACCAGTGTTATTGGTCTCCATAAGAAATCCTGTCCCCGATCTGTGAACTACATACTCCAAGTCCAATGTCTGAGACTGAACCAGACTGTTTGCAACCTCTGTGTTCTATTTAAACCTGAGCTGTGTTCATCTCCATATTCTGTCCTTCACAAACCCTGCCTACTACCACCTCTGTAATATCACCCATCTCCACCTCTGCCTCAGCCCATCTGCTGCACTACCCCTCATCTGTGCCTTTGCATAGTGTCAGTGGGAGTATCACATCACTCCCGGCACTAATAGGGATCAGCAGCTCTGGAGAGAGGAAGAGGATAGATGAGAATCAGTGAACAATAGATTGGAATGTTACAACAATGAACAGGAGTTTAATCTGGGAGTTTAACTTTCTTTCTGCAGATTATGATCAGTTCTCATTAAACAGTCTGATCTATTCCGCACTGAGGAATATTCAATACATTTACTACCCCTTCCTGGCTATTATTGGTGTCCCTAATAAGTCTCTGTATCTAACTATTAATTCGATAAACCATGTTTAACTGCATTCCCATTCTTGTCATTTCCTCTGCCCTCCTTGCTGCTGTTGTTATTCCTGGCAAATATATGTCTCCAGGTATTAGCTCTATAAACCATTGCCAAGTGCATTAGAGTGCCTGTAATTTACTCTCCGATCTTTGCTGCTGTTGCTGTCCCTGGTAAGTCTGCACTTCCCGCTGTGACATCTGTAAAATTTGTTTCACTGAAATAATGTTCTTGGTATTTAAATTTGGGAAGAGTGGAGTTTTCATTGGTCTCCATAAGAAATTCCATCCACTATCCATGAACCATGATCTCCTCATTGCCAAATATCTGATGCTGAACCAGACAGTTTGCAACCTCTGTGTTCTATTTAAATCTGAGCTGAGTTCATATTCTCACCAACCCTGCCTCCGACCACCTCTGTACTAAAACACATCTCCACCTCTGCCTCAGCCCATCTGCTGCATAAACACTCATCTGTGCCTTTGTTAAATACACACTTGACTATTCCAATTCTATTCTGGTCACCCTCCCAGTTATAAACCTCCAGAAACCACAGCCCATCCATAACTATGCTGCCTGTATTCTAACTCACACCAAATCCCGATCACCCATCACCCCTGTGCTCACTGATCTACATTAGCTCCCGGTCTGGCAGCAGCTTAATTTTAATATTCTCATTATTGTGGTTGAATCTCTCCATGGCCTCACCCCTCCAATTAATCCCATTCCCCTCTCCATTCCCATATTCCTACAACTCTTTTGCCTGAAAGTCTTTTCTTCAATTCCTTTTTAAAAGTAACTTTTTGAAAAGGCACTGTTAGAACATTAGGGGTCGCCCTTTTCAGACAGAGATGAGGAGACTTTTCTTTTCCTCAGATGATTGTGTGATTTTGGAAATCTCTGCCTTTGATGGTGGTGGAGGGGGAGTCATTGTATATTTTTAACGCAGAGGTAGATAGATTTTTGTTAGGCAAGAGAATCCAAGTTTATCGGGGGCAGATGTGGGTGTGGAATTCGAAACGCAAACAGATCAGCCATGATCTTATTAGATGGTGGAGCAGGCTTGACGGGCTGAATGGCCTACTTCTGCCCCTAATTAATATGATCCTATCGTCGTTCTCTCTGTTTATCTACTCTGGCAATGATTTTCAGCTCTGCAGCGCCACTGGGCCGAACGCCATGTAAGTTTGGATCCATAAAATAATACGAGCTGCTCTGCCAGTCACTTCAAGTGTTCCATGCTGGAGAGGGCTCGAGCCCCCGTTCACCAAGCATGTGCTGGTAGCGTGAGGAGGGGTCTGTATATATCTTCTATCAGCCATTCCAGCAGCTGTGATGTACGTCTTTGAAACTTGGACTGTCCACGGAATGCCTGTGCTAGTCACTCTCAGCTGAACATCCATTCAGCAGCACGAGGAAGCCCCTCTAGTGTTATTTAAAAAGGACCAGGCATCCAACTTACAGGTGAGGGGTTTTTGACTTACTTCTGCTATTGTAATGTTAGTGGAGGTGCTGTGGATGGTTCTCTGGAGGTTGTGTTGTGAGCTGCTGCCGACATTCAGGGAGGACAGAGGATTTGGTGACGCAAACTTGGACAAGGTATGGGGACTGTAGTTACAGTGTCTCTGGGTCTGTAACAAATGGAGCAGAGGCTGCATAGAGGGGAAGCTCTGTAAAGTGGGAGGAAGAGGGGGCTCTGCCCTACGCACCTCCGGTTTTCCAAGAACACTTTTACTACCTACGCCTAACCCAGGAGCAGTGTGTGAGGTGACTCTGATTCAATAAGGAGGTGGTCACAGAGCTGTGTCACCTCCAGTAACACGACCTGGAGCCTCACACCAGGGTGAGGACGGAGCTGTCAGTGGCTGTTAAGGTCACAGTTTCATTTGAACTTCTATGTACCTGGATCTTTCCAGGCAGGAGCAGGAGAAGTATCCAACATCGAGTCACAGAGACTGATAGAGCCATTTACGACATAGAAGGAGGCCATTCATCCCATCATGTACATGCTGGCTCTCCATGGAACAATCCATTCAGTCCCACTCGCCCGCTCAATCCCTGGAGCAAATTTATTTCATTCAGGTGCCCACCAGCTTTCATTTGAAATCACTGATTGTCTCTGCTTCCAACACACTTGTGGGCAGTGAGTTCCAGATCATTAACACCCGCTGCATAAAGAAAAATGTTCTTCCTCATATTCCCCCTGCATCTCTTGTCCAAAACATTGAATCCGTGCTCCTCGTCCTTCTTCCATCAGTTAATGGGAACACTTTTTCATTGTCTAAATTATCCAGACCTGTCATAATCTTGTAACCTAACCTTGGAACTAAAATCCACCATCCCTGGAACCATTCTGTTAAATCTCCTCAGCACCATTTCAAAGACCTTCACAATCTTTCTGAAGTGTGATGACCAGAATTGGACAAACTAGTCCAGCTGAGACCGAACCAGAGATTTTTAAACATTCATCATAACTTCTATGATTTTGAACTCAATACCTCTCTTTATGAAATCCAAGATTATATGTGTTTTACTAACCAATCTCTCAATATGTCCTGTCACCTTTAAAGATGGATACACATGCACCCACAGGTCTCTCTGTTCCTGCACACTGTTTAGAACGGTGTTATTAAGCCTATATTGCCTTCCTATCCTCTCTGTCAAAATGCTTCACCTCACACTTGTCTCACACTTTCATCTGCCACTTGTCTGCTCATTCTACTCAGTACCTATGTCCTGTCGCAGGTGGTTCTGACCATACTCACTGTTTGTCACAGCTCCAAGTTTGGTATCAGAGGCGGATTTTGAAATTCTACTCTGTATTCCAAGATCCAAGTCATTTATACACAGCAAAAATAAACAGTGGCCCGAGCACTGACCCTGGGGGAACACTCACTGTCTAACATCTTCCAGTCTGAAAAACTGTCATTTACTATGACACACTGTTTTCTCTATGTAAACCTTTGTTTTTATCCAATTGGACACTGACCCTCCCATTCCATTTGACTCAATGTTGGTAATTAACCTTTTTTGTGGTATTTTATCAAACACATTCTTCAAACCAATCTAGACAACATCCATCACATTCCCTTCATCAACCTTCTCTGTTACATCATCAAAAGTGCAATTAGATTAGTCAAGCATGACTTTCCTTTTGTAAATCTATGTCGGCTATCCTGAATTAACTCAAACCTCTCAACATGCCTGCTGTTTTATCCCTGATTATTGTGCTAAAACTTTTCCCACCACTGATGTTGGACTAACTGGCCTGTAGTTGTGAGGACTGTGTGTTGTCCATTGATGTATCCGCAACGTGAGAGAGGCCATCTATGTCGGGTGAAGTTAATACATCATTTTCTCCCTCTGCGGGCCCCGTGGCTTTGTCAGGAGAGCCACATCCCTGATGGTCGCGGTGTCTCTACGGTGTCCCCATGTCAACGGGGAGAGGTACAGGAACTGAATAAAATCTCACTCCATTAATGTACAGTTGGTGTGTGAGCATGCCCAGTACATCATGTTGGTGAATGTCCCACTATCCTGGCAGCAGCCACAATAACTTCATTCTGAAGCACTCAGCCAGTCCCAACACATCAGTCTCCCAAGCAGAACCAGAATGTGGCTCCACGGAGAAAAATGTAACCACCCCGCCTTCTCCAGACACAGCTCATGTTTCTACACCCCCAAACTTCCTCCCACCGCCAACCAACCTCACACAATTAATATGTGTATAACATGAACGATGAAGTCACCAGGAACATGGTGGAACAGACCACCAGTGTGATGAAGCAATGCTTCCACAGTCCGAACCGTGTGAGGTTGGTTGGCTGTTGCCAGGATATTGGACATTCACCAACATGATGCCACTACCAGTCGCATCTTCCCCTCCCTTCCCCTGTCAGCATTCCGAAGGGATCATTCCCTCCGCGACATCCTGGTCCACTCCTCCATTACCCCCACCACCTCGTCCCCATCTCAGGGCACCTTCCCCTGCAATCGCAGGAGGTGTAATACCTGCCCATTTACCTCCTCTCTCCTCACTATCCCAGGCCCAAACACTCCTTTCAGGTGAAGCAGCGATTTACTTGTACTTCTTTCAATGTAGTATACTGCATTCGCTGCTCACAGTGTGGTCTCCTCTACATTGGGGAGACCAAGCGCAGACTGGGTGAACACTTTGCAGAACATCTCCGCTCAGTCCGCAAGCAGGACCCTGAGCTTCCGGTTGCTTGCCATTTCAACACTCCCCCCTGCTCTCATGCTCACATCTCTGTCCTGGGATTGCTGCAGTGTTCCAGTGAACATCAACGCAAGCTCGAGGAACAGCATCTCATCTACAGATTAGGCACACTACAGCCTGCCGGACTGAACATTGAGTTCAATAATTTCAGAGCATGACAGCCCCCCATTTTACTTTCATTTTTAGTTATTTTCTCTTCCTTTTTTTTTACATTCTTTTTTACATTTTTTACAATCTTTTTTTGCATTTATTTCATTTCATCTGAGTTTGTTCAGTTTGCTCACCCACTGTTTTTTTTCAGGTTTTTTTTCAGGTTTGCACTTGCTGCTGTTCAACATTCAGTGTATTCACACCTAATCTGTACTAATGCTTTGTCTTTCAACACACCATTAACATATTGTTTGCCTATTCTCCGTGACCTTTTGGTCAGCGATGTGGCCTGGTCCAATCTGCACCTTCTCCTTTGTTATCTTTTGCCCCACCCCCACCTCACTTGTTTATAATTTGTGACTTTTCTAATATTTGTCAGTTCTGAAGAAGGGTCAGTGACCCAAAACGTTAACTCTGCTTCTCTTTCCACAGATGCTGCCAGACCTGCTGAGTGATTCCAGCATTTCTTGTTTTTGTTTCAGATTTCCAGCATCCGCAGAATTTTGCTTTTATGTTACTGAACTATTCAATCTTGTGTATTCCCTTAGTGCCTGTCTTGTGGGTTCCCTCGACTTGCCTAGTGCTCCGATACAATGTTTCTCCAGTGACATGGCTGGTGGAAGTCTGCTGACTTTCCCTGGGGAGACTGCAGATGGCCTTGCAGGATGTCCTCGAGCAGCTCTGTGACTTGAGGACTCGGAATCGGACTGCACCACCTCGACATGGGCAGCAGCAGCCTGGGCTGGCTGATGGGTAACAGCAAGGACACTGGTGGAGTGACAGTGAATGGAGAACAAATACTGTCATCCTGAGAGAGGACAACAGGTTCCTGCCCCACGGAGACACTGTCATTCCCACGGGGCGACACCGCAGCAATCCTAGTAATCTACTGGATCACAGGTTGCAGGACTGCTGTGAGAGCCTGAAAACCTCTTTGAACACTGAGATCCACAGCCATGATGGCAGCAGTCTGATCCTGCATGGCAGCAAGCATGGATCTCATGACCTCAATCTGAGCTTCCACTGTAGCACTGAAACGTCATATAATTCTGGTCTCTTGAACATCCCGAGTTTAATTACTCTACCATTGGCGGCCGTGCCTTCTGCTGCCGAGGCCCTAAGCTTTTCAAGAGAAGAGCAGAACTTCTTCAAGGTAGGCATTCCTGGAAGAAAAGTGACAGTGAATTAAATACTAAAATGAAAGCAAAATACTGCGGCTGCTGGAACTCTGCAATGAGAACAGAAATTGTCAGAAATAGTCAGCAGGTCTGGCACCATCTGTGTAGAGAGAAACAGAGTTAACGTTTCAGCTCTGCCTTACATTCCTCGTGTTTTCCAAGAGAAAAAAGAGCAGTGGTCCTAAAACCGAGCCCTCGGGAACACCACTGTCTACTGTCATTGAGTCTGAACAACAACCTTTCACCACTTCTCTCTGTTTACTGTTCCTTAGTCAATGTTATATCCACACTGTCACTGTCCCTTTAATCCATAGGGTTCAGTTTTCCTAACCTGTCTATTGAATGACACTTAATGAAACACCTTTTGATAGTCCATATATATAACTTCAATCACATCACCCTCATCAACCCTCTCCATTGATTTATCAAATAACTCCATCATGTTTACCTCACCACCACCTCTCTCCACTCCTCCACTGTTGTTAAATTATCAGACTGCTTATCTGACATCCAGTACTGGATGAGCAGAAATTTCCTCCAATTAAATATTGGGAAGACTGAAGACATTGTTTTCACACCCCACGTCAACTCTGTTCCCTTGCTATTGATCCCATCCCTCTCCCTGGTAACAGTCTGAAATTCGGACAGTATGTTTACAACCTTGGTGTCACATTTGACCACAAAATGAGCTTGAACCTCATTTCAGGATATCATTACAACCGCCTATTTCCACCTCAGTAACATCGCCCGACTTCACCTCTGTCTCAGCCCATCTGCTGCTGAAACCTCATTGATGCCTTTGTCACCTCTAGATGTAATTATTCCAACTCACTCCTGGCTGATCTCCAACATTCTACTCTCTGTAAACTTGAGGTCATCCAAAACTCTGCTGCCCATGCCTCAGCTCACACCAAGTCCCGTTCATCTATCACTGACCGACATTTGTTCCCCGTCAAGCAATGTCTTGATTTTAAAATTCTCATCCTCGTTTTCAGATGCCACCATGGTCTCTCCCCACCCCACCCCCATATATCTGTAATCTCCTCCACCTCCACAACCCACTGCGATACATGTGCTCCTCGAATTTCAGCCTCTTGTGCAGCCCTGATTTTAATCCCTACACCCCTGGCGTCCGGGCTTTCAGCTGCCAAGGCCCAAAGTTCTGGAATATCCTCACGGCACAGTTTTCTTTTTTCATTCTTTCATGCGATGTGGGTGTCACTGACAAGACCAGCATTTGTTGCCCATCCCCAATTGCCCTTGATAACTGAGTGGTTTGCTGGACATTTCAGAAGTCAGTTTAGAGTCAACCACATTGTTGTGGATCTGGAGTCACATGGAGGCTAGACCGTATAAGGATGGCAGATTTCCATTGCAAAAGAACATCAATAATCCAGGCTGTTGTTTTTTAACGATGATCAATGATAGTTTCATGGCACCATTGCTGAGAATAGCTTTCAAATGCAGATTTGTATTAATTAATTGAATTTTATAACTTATTGAAATTTAAATTGCACCAGTTGACACGGTGGGGTTTGAACCCATGTCCTCAGAGAATCAGTCTGATCCTCGGTATTACAATTTTTGTAATATTACCACGACGCTACGGTCATCATCTTTCCGTCTCGCTTTCCTCCTTTCAAGTACTCCTTAAAACCTATCTCTTTCTTCAAGCTGTTGGCCATCTGATCTGATATCTCCTGTTGTTTCTCAGTGTCATACTTTGCTTCATAATGATCCTGTGAAGCACTTTGGCATGTTTTATAACATTAAAAGCACGATATAAATATAAGTTGTTGTTGAGGTTTGCCAGACTTGCTTTGTCATCACCATATCCCTACTGCTGTCTATTTATTATTCCATGTTTTTCAAAGCAATGAATATATTTGTCCTGGGTTATGAAATTTCCCCATCAGTGACATTAAACTGTCTGGTCAGTAAATACAGTGTCTACCCCATCTCTCCTATTTTTCAAATAGGGTGTAACATTTACAACCCTCCAGCCCTCTGTCACAACACCTATATCCAAGGAGGATTGAAAGATTCTGTCCAGTGCCTCCGCTATTCCCACCTTTCCTTCCCTCAGCATCTCTCATACATCCCATCCAGACCAGATAAATGTTGTACTTTATTGTTGTACAAACAGTGCTGGACTGAAAGGGGTTAACTGAACCTGTTTGTTCAGTGACTGGAATTAATGTCAGTCTCCATGGACCCTAAGTGTTTCACTGGAGGGTTTCCATCTTCTATTAATAAGGGACTCCTTTCAATGTATTATCACATAGTGTCAACAGGAGCATCAAACCCGGCAGTAAGAGGGACCAACAACTCCAGACAGAGGGAGAGGATAGATCAGAATCTGAGAACAATAGATTGTAATGTTACAACAATGGACAGGAGTTTCATCTGGCAATTTGACGCTCTTTCCACATATTATGACTGGTACTCATTAGATGATCGTATCTATTTTGCTCTTCAGATTATTCAATATATTTACTATCCCATCCTCGCTATTGTTGGTGTTCCTGGTAAGACTCTTTATCCAGCTATTAATTCTATAAACCGTGTTTAACTGCATTACTGCTCTTGACATTTTCTCATCCCTCTTTGCTGTTGTTGTTACTCCTGGTGAGTCTTTGATAAAGGCTGTAAATTCTACGAAGCATTGCTAATTTTGTTACTGGTCGTGTAATTTTATCTCTTGGTGTTGCTTGTGTTTATGTTCCTGGTAAGACCCTTTATAGAGCTAGCAGATCGTTGTTGTGCCTAATCTGCACTTTCTCTTAAAGAATTCACAGAAGCGGACTGGTGGAAGGTATATCAATGTTTATTCACACATTAAATCATCAGGTACAAGCACTAAATACTTGCACGTTATACTACCCGTCAAGTCACGAGGTGATCAGTCTCAGACCAGCGGCTACCCTTTTGTTCTCTGAGTCCTTGACTCAGGGAACCTTCTTGACTGTTCTTCCCTGGGGTTCTCGTGCCATCTCCAGTTTCAGCCATTGTCTACTGTGAGTCTAATCATATCTCGTGTCCATAGCAACTCTTTTATCTGGTTTGTGCAAGGATACTGTCTGGTCGAATCTCTCTCTTGTTTCAGCCTGTTTTTCTGTACTGTCTACAATTCCTTGGCCATCTGTTTGCTGTGCTCCTTTCTATCCAGCCCCCACTATGTTTCAAAACGTTGTGTATTGTTGTGTGACGAGTCCCCTTGTTTCAACTAAGTTCTTATGCGTTTTTACTGAGTCTACAGCCCTCCCCGCCCTCCTTTGATCCTGCAGGGCTATGCGCAAGGGATCACACTCTCCCGTCTCTTAGGTAGTACACTTGTGCAATTACAATTTCATTGTTAACGTAATATCCTAAGGAGTGTAATGTTAAAGAAAGCACAATTTAAACATCATTGTTACATAATTAATGACTTGTGTGATCATAATACAGTCGCAATTTAATTTGTAGAATACATTTGTCATTCATTAATTCATTTTAAGTATCTACCAATTAGTTATACAACTACCCTCGTGTTACATATTTAATTGTCTATCTTTTTATAGAACAAGTTTGAATACTGATTGCCTTTAAGGTAGCTGTCCAACCTGCATTCATACATCCTCGCACATTCCTTAATCAATTTCTTAAGTTTCCGAATTAAGTATGTCACAGAAATCACCATGATACCCGAAACAACTATCAGGACATGGGAGATATTTCTAAACCAGGGTGTATCTGCACGTTTGACCCCAAGTTCCATAAGCCCTCCCACCAGGTCGAATCATTTATCTCATCAATCTCAACTTGTATTATCTTCCACTCTTGTTCCAGATTGTAGTACACTACAGTAATGGTTTCTAGTTGCTGCCTCTCTTCACCCAAACGTATGGGCAATGGCTGAATAGTATATTCATATTCCCGGAGGTAATTTATCAAGTCGTCCTTAACACTTTGTGTCACAGTTATCGTTTCTGTCTTTCTTTTCTGTATTCTACAAATCCATCTTCTCTACCCTAGTTGGTATTTGTGGGTATAAAAGAAACGTTCTGTTCCTCACCAGACCATTCCGGTAATGTCCAATCTGGTACTCCTTCATTGTGGTGGTTAAGCAATATCTCCCCTTTCCCTTATAGGCCACATGGGTTAACCCTGATAATACCTTCCTGGTTTCCGACAGGGGTATTAAATCCACATTTTTATTCCACTGTTTTATAAGTATGTGTATATATATATATATATATATATAGTGAGGACATATGACCACCTGGTTTTCCAGACGACACATAGACAAAGTTGTCCCAATTATCTCCTTTCCAATTTTCACAACATAGGTCAATATATCATACTATTTTCTGTAATCCTTTCCCCTCTCCTCGCTGCATCTACTATTCTCTGCAGTAATGGGGCAGATGGAAGAGGTTTGCCATCTGCTGACACAAAACCTCTGGCTTCCCACAGAGGTAGGTACTCGGTCAAACTGTTACACACGTACATACTGTCAGAATTTATATTAATCAGTGGGGGAAACATGTGGTTGTGTCACCACAAAGTGACTGCAGCTAGTTCGGCACGCTGCACACTTAAACTCACCATTAACTGTAAGGCAATGTCTTTAATAGGTTTTCCATTATGATACTGTACATGTAATCCGCTCTCTGCCTGCCTAATCCCATCCTCCACTGGAGAGGAACCATCAACAACAATTTTGAGTGCTGGTTTGATTTCTGGTTCCTTGCTTTCTACACGCCGCTCCCCCAACCACCCACCACCCCGCCACCACCACCCCCCCCCCCACCCCCACCCCCGCCCAGGTGATTTTGACACAAAATGTCCCTTGAGGGTCTTTGCTGTCAAAACCTTTCACACATGGGGTTCAGCCTGGTAGATTAAATTGTCTGCCAAGCATGTCAAAGTATTCTCCTTTTTTACTGAAATATCTCTAACTTGCAAGAGCAAGGTCCACCGAGCAATACGACTCTGACTAACATTGCCAACCATCAGTCCTCCATCTAGTAACAACTGGCGGGACGTGTGTTCAGTTAGGATAGTAACAGGGCTGAGGCTGACAATATAACATTACCGTCCTTCAGTCGTCCATCCAGTAACAACTGGAAGAGTGTGTGTTCAGTTAGGATAGTAACTGGGATGAGGCTGACAATATAACATTACCATCCTTCAGTCATCCATGCAGTAACATCTGGAGGGACGTGTGTTCAGTTAGGATAGTAACTGGGATGAGGCTGACAATATAACATTACCGTCCTTCAGTCGTCCATCCAGTAACAACTGGAAGGGTGTGTGTTCAGTTAGGATAGTAACGGGGCTGAGGCTGACGATATAAGTACAATTTTGAATCACCCAGAAGACGGCCAGCAAATGTTTTTTCACACACTCTGAAGGCCCTTTCTACTGACGTTAACAAGTGAGATGTGTATGCCGCTGGGCAGAATTAGCCATGTTTCTTTTCCTGCAGCAATGCCACAGATAAGGTGGTATCTGTGGAAGCGACATCGAGACAAAAGTGTAGGGGTGGGTCTGGCACCTGTAACACCTGAGCTATGGCCAGTACCTGTTTTAATACCGTAACCGCTGACTTACGCTGACACCAGGAATCAATATGGTTCCTGCAATAACCAACGCAGCCCAAAATTAATCTCAGACCCTTAATATCGTGTGGTAGGTGGAGATTGAGGAATGTCTGTACTCGTATCTGCTCCATCTCATGCTTTCTCTGTGTTATCACCATTCCCAAACAGGAAATCATTTCTTTCATTAGCTGTGCCTTTTTAGGTGTAACTTTCACTCCGACCTTCCAGAGGAGATGAAGGAACTCCTCCAGTAGCTCTAGCTGCTCCTCCTTACTCTCCGTTTGGAGCAGTAGCTCATCCGCATATTGTATCAAACATTCTGATCGGGAGAAAGGACCTCGTGTCCCCTGTGCCAACCACTGATGGAATGTTGATGGACTATCATGTAATCCATGGGGGAGACACATCCAGGTGTACAGTTGTCCGGGAATGTAAACACAAATTTATATTGACACTCTCGTGCCAGCGAGAGTCCGGATAAAACTCCATTTGCCATTTCTCCGTCCAAGTCTCCAACCGAAATATATCCTGCTGTATCCAGCTACATTTTCCTCCAAATCATTTATATATATACTACAAACAGCAAAGGTCCCAGCACTGATCCCTGCGGAACACCACTAGTCACAGCCCTCCATTCAGAAAAGCGATCTTCCACTTATACCCTCTGTCTTCTATGACCGAGCCAGTTCTGTATCCATCTTGCCAGCTCACCTCTGATCCTGTGTGACTTCACCTTTTGTATCAGTCTGCCATGAGGGACCTTGTCAAAGGCTTTACGGAAGTCCATACAGATAACATCCATTGCCCTTCCTTCATCAATCATCTTCGTCACTTCCTCAAAAAACTCAATCAATTTAGTGAGACAAGACCTCTCCTTCACAAAACCATGCTGCTTCTCGCTGCTAATAAGTTCATTTGTTTCCAAATGGGAGTAAATCCTGTCCCGAAGAATCCTCTCTAATAATTTCCCTACCACTGACGTAAGGCTCACCAGCCTATAATTTCCTGGATTATCTTTGCTACCCTTCTTAAACAAAGAAACAACATTGGCTATTGTCCAGTCCTCTGGAACCTCACCTGCAGCCAATGAGGATGCAAAGATTCCTGTCAAGGCCCCAGCAATTTCTTCCCCTGCCTGCCTCAGTATTCTGCGTTAGATCCCATCAGACCCTCGGGACTAATCTAGCTTAATGCTTTGCAAGACGCCCGACACCTCCTCCTTGTTGATAACGACCTGACCGAGACGATCAGCACTCCCTTCTCTGGAGACATCATCCACCAAGTTCTTCTCTTTGGTGAATACTGATGTAAAGTTGCCATTTAGCACCTCACCCATTTCCTCTGGCTGCACACATAGATTCCATCCTCTGTCCCACCCTTTCCCTGGTTACCCTCTTGCTCTTTATATACGTATAAAAAGCCTTGGGATTCTCCTTAATCCTGCATGCCAATGACTTTTCATAACCGCTTTTAGCCCTCCTGAATCTTTGCTTAAGTTCCTTCCTCCTTTCTTTATATTCCTCAAGGGCTTAGTCCATTCACAGTCTTATAGCCCTGACGAATGCTTCCTTTTCCTTTTTTGACTATGCTCACACTATCCTTCCTTATCCAAAGTTCCCGAATTTTGCCAAACGTATCCTTCTTCCTCACAGGAACATGCCGGTCTGGGATTCTAATCAACTGACGTTTGAAAGACTCCCACACGTCAGATGTTGATTTACCCTCAAACAGCCGCCCCCAATCTAAATTTATCAGTTCCTGCCTAATATTAATATTTCATTCGTGGAAGCTTCCAACATTCACACATTTGAATCAAAAGCCACAGTAACTTGATATTACTCATTTGAAATTTCATTAAATCATTTTCTTTTTATATCACTCTGTCATAAACTTCGTCATGACCCCCCCCCCCCCCGCATTAATAATGGTTCATACATAAGGCCAGGGTAGGGGGGGAGTCTAAGTCTCGATTGGGGGTTCGGGGGATGGTCATCCCAAGGACTGTAACCATCATCATGGTACTTAGTGGCCTGATCTGTCAAGTCGGCCTGATTAAAGCCGTCATTGTCATCATCATCCTTCGCTGCAAACACGCATATTATATCTCATTGCGCTGTGAATTCAGACTGTTATTTACTTATCTCCTGCTGACATTTGGTATGATCCGCTGACTAGTACACCTGCTCCTTCTGTGAACAGAGCAGAACCGGCAATGCGTCTGAAAGTCAGAGCATTTCTGTTCCACTCTTGTGAGCTGTTCCTTCACTCTCTCTGCTTCCCTCTCAGTCTGACCGAGACTGTATTCAACCTTGTCAGCTTGAGTCTGGAAATGGCTTAAGACAGACCCCTGGCCCGTGCACTATTTAACTGCAAAACCTATCCATGAGGGCCACTTGCCCTTCAATTATTTTCGGAATCCCAACTCCCAATCTGGCTTGACCATAATTACTCAACCGTTCAGCAATCCATTGAATTCTTAAATTAGTTCGAACTTACCAAGACTATTTAAAAGAGCCATAAATAGTATTGCAACCCAGTCCCATCTGGGATCGCCAATCATGTTGTGCATAATCTGCACTAACTATTAAAGAATTCACAAAAGCGGACTGGCAGAAGTATATAAATGTTTTAGTCACACAGTAAATCATCAAAGTACAAGCTCTCCCTACTTGCACGTGATATTACCTATCAGGACACAAGGTGACCAGTCTCAGACTTGCGGTTGCTGTTCTGATCCCTGAGTCCTAAACTCAGTGTGTCTTCGCGAGTGTTCTTTCCCGGGATTCTAGTGCCGTTCCCAGTTTCAGCCAGTGGTTAAATCTTGTTTCCAAGCCCCTTCCCTCTTAATTACTCATAGGGTTCTGGTATAATGACATAATGACAATTCCATATTGGGTTCAGTAAGAGCCTGGTCAGCACTTTCATTTCTCACACTCTCCCATTGTCTACTGTGAGTCTAATCATATCTCGTGTCCACAGCAACTCCTTTATCTGGTGTGTGCAAGGCACTGTCTGGAAGCATCTCATTCTGTTTCAGTCTGTTTTTCTGGACTGTTTGAAATTCCATGTGCCATTTGTGTGCTCTTCCTCATTTCACCAAGCCCCCCTAAGTTTGAAAACACTGTGTATTGTTGTCTGACTAGCCCTGTGTCTCAACTAAGTTCTTATGTGCTTTTACTGGGTATACAGTTTCGTCGTCAATAAGTCACTAAAGACAAACAAGCAGGTTCAGCAAGCAATAAAAGGGCTAATGGTATGTCCGCCTTTATTGCAAGAATATTTGAATACAGAAGTAGTGAAGGCTTATTTCAATTGTACAGAACCTTGGTTAGACCGCACCTGGAGTACTGTGTGCAGTTTTGGTTCCTTTACCCCAGGAAGGATATTATTGCCAGAGAGGGAATGCAAGGAAGGGTCACCAGACTTGTTCCTGGGATGGAAGGACTGCCCTATGAAGAGTGATTAGGCAAACTGGGCGTGTAGTCTCTAGAGATTCGAAGAATGAGAGGGGATTTCTTTGAAACCTACAAACTGTTTAAAGGAATAGACAGGGTAGATGCAGCTAATATGTTCCCCAAGGTTGGGGAGACTAGAATCAGCAGACACACTTTCAAAATAAGACGGAAGCCACTTAGGACTGAGCTGAGGAGACATTTCTTTACTCAGAGTATTGTGAACCTTCGGAATTCTCTGCTCCAGAGAGTTGTGGAAGCTCAGTGATTGAGTCTGCTTAAAGTAGAGATTGACAGATTTCTAAGTACCACGGACAGAAGGGGATATGGGGATAATGTGGGAAAAAGGCATTGAAGTGGATGATCAGCTACTATCATATTGAATGGCAGAGCAGACCTGTTGGGCTGAATGGCCTACTTCTGCTCCTATGTTCCTAAGCTGCTTAACTCATTCAGACTCGAGGCAGTTTCGTCAGGCTACTTTCGGAGCATTTGGAATTTTTGCTGGAACACCTCTGGTACTATCTCATATGCGCCCAGCATAGAATTTTTAGTTATCTCGTAATCTGATGAATTTTCATCTGACAACAATTAATAAACCTCATGGGCTTTTCCTGTTATTTTGCTTTGTGAAAACAGTATCTAGTTCTCTGCCAGCCATTTCAGCTGCTTTGCAAGCTTTTCAAAAGTGATGAACAATTCTGCCACATCCTCCTCAATCAACTTTAGAATGAACTGGGTGAACCTTAAGAGCTCACCACATGGTCCTGATCTCGGGGCTGCTTCCTCACTAGTTGTGCCTTCACTGTGTGTACTGGGTCTTCCTCTAGTTGTTTGAGCCGCCTTAACTCCCTTTCTTCCTTCTCCTTCTGGAACACTCTTATTTTTTCCCTTTCTTGACACTCACTCTGCTCTTTCTCTCTCTCTCTTGAATTCTAATTCTAGTCTCTTTTGTTCTAGTTTTACCTTAGCTAACATTACTTTATCTGTTAGTGATTCTAATCCTGTTTGAGTTTTCAGCTTCAAGTGAAACATGGTTGGCCACAAGTCATAGGATTTCGGTTTTCCTAGCTTTTGGATAGAGAGTAATCCCTCACTGTCCAGCTACATTACTCAACTTTTCAACAGAGAGGCCTTTTAACCTCTCCCGAGTTACTTCACTCGGTATGTAACACCTTCATTGCCAATGTAACTCGTTATTCAAAAATGGAGGTAGACAGAAACTGCAGGCCAGTTAGCTTCACATCTCTCTTGCGGGAAATGTGAGACGTTATTATTAAAGACGTAATCGCAGACAGTTAGAAAAAAAATCAAAGGAATCAGGCAGAGTCAGCATGGTCTTCTGAAAGGGAAATCATGCTTAATCAATTTGGTGGAGTTCTTTGAAGACGTAACATGTGCTCTGGAGAAAGGGGAACCAGTTGATGTACTGTACTTAGATTTCCAGAAAGCATTTGATAAGGTGCCAGATCAAAGGTTAGTGTGGAAAATAAAAGCTTATAGTGTAGGGGGTAACATACTGGAATTGATAGAGGATTGGCGAGCTAACAGGAAACAAATTAGGCAAAAATGGGTCATTTTCTGGTTGGCAAGATGTAACGAGTGGTGTGCCACAGGGATCTGTGCTGCGGCCTCAACTTTTTTACAATTTATGTGAATGACTTGGATGAAGGGAAAGCAGGTATGTTTGCTACATTTGCTGATGACACAATGATAGATAAGGAAATAAGTTGTGAAGAGGACATAAGGAGGCTACAAAGGAATATAGATAGGTTAAGTGGGTGGCCAAAGACCTGGCAAATGGAGTACAATGTGGGAAAGTGGGAAATTGTCCATTTTTACAGAAAGAGTAAAAAAGAAGCATATTATCTAAATGGTGCGAGACTGCAGAGCTCTGAGATGCAGAGGGATCTGGGTATCCTAGTGCACGAATCGCACAAGGCTAGTATGCAGGTACAACAATTCATTCGGAAAGCTAATGGAATGTTGTTTATTGTGAGGGGAACTGAATACAAAAGTAGGGAGATTATGCTTCAGCTATACAGGGCATTGGTGAGATCACATCTGGAGGAATGTGTACAATATTGGTCACCTTATGTAAGGAGGGATGCAAATGCATTGGAATCTGTTCAGGAAAGGTTTACTTGACTAATACCTGAAATGGGTGGATTGTCTTGTGACGAAAGAATGGGCAGGCTTGTATCCGTTGCAGTATAGAAGAGTATGAGGCGACGTGATTGAAACATATATGATCCTGAGCGATCTTGACAGGGTGGATGTGGAAAGGATGTTTCCTCTTGTGAGAGAATCTAGAATTCGGGGTTACTATTAAACAGTAAAGGGTCGCCCTATTAAAACAGGAAAGAGGAGAATTGGTTTCTCTCAGAGGGTCGTGGGTCTTTGGAACTCTCTTCCTCAAAAGGAAGTGGAAGCAGGATCTTTCAATATTTTTTAAGGCAGAGGTAGATAGATTCTTGATCAGAAAGGGGGTTTCGGGGGTAGGCGGGAATGTGGATATTGGGGGTAGGGGGGAATGTGGAGTCGAGTTTGCAGTCAGATTATCCCTGATCTTATTGAATGGCAGAGAAGGCTCGAGGGGCCGAGTGGTCAACTCCGGCTCTTAATTCCTTTCTTCATATGTTCGTGTGCTCTGGCTTCAGAAGGTACTGGCTTTGAATGTGGACATTTGAGTGTTATAGCAGTGAAAACCACATTAAAATCTGCAATGAAATGATTTCTTTTTCTCAGAGTCAATTGTTTTTACCACTTCTCTGGCCACAGGAGAGGTGCCAGAGGACTGGCGAATAGTGAAGAGGTTACCATTATTCAAGAAGCAGGGATAAATCATGTAATTACAGGCCAGTGTGTCTAACATCATTGGTAGGGAAACTATTCGAGAAAAAACCTGACAGACAGGATTAATCTCCACATGAAGAGGCAGGGATTAATCAGGGATAGTCAGGCTTTGTCAGAGGGAGATCATATCTCAAAATTTGACTGAATCATTCAAGTAAGTGACGAGATGTGTAGATGAGGATTTTTGATAAGGTTCCGCATGGGACTAGGGTTAAGAAGTACTTAATAAGTCCCAGAGCACATAAGGACGTGGTCCTAGAAATAGTGGATGCATTGGTGGTCATATTTCAAGATTCTACAGACTCTGAAGCAGTTCCTACAGATTGGAGGATAGATAATGTAACCCCACTATTTTAAAAAGGTAGGTAGAGACAAAACATGGAATTAAAACCAGGCAGCCTGACGTTAGTAGTGGGGAAAATTCTGTCGTCCATTCTCAAAGGTTTTATAGTAGAGCACGTTGAGAACAGTGGTAGAATCGGACAGAGGCAACACGGATTTACGAAAGGGAAATCATGCTTGACATATTTACTAGAATTCTTCCAGGATGTAACTAATAGAGTTGATGAGAGGGAGCCAGTGGATGTGGTTTATTTGGACATTCAGAAGGCTTTCGACAAAGTCCCACATAAGAGTGTAGCGTGTAAAATTAAAGCACATGGGATTGGAGGTAGTGTATTGCGATGGATACAAAATTGGTTGTCAGACAGGAAACAAAGTGCAGGAATAAACGGGTCTCTTTCTGAATGACAGGCAGTGACGAGTTGGGTACCGCAGGGATTGGTGCTGGGAACCCAGCTATTCACAATATATATTGGTGATTTAGATGGGGGAACTAAATGTAATATGTACAAATGTGCAGATGACACACAACTGAGTGGGAGGATGAGTTGTGAGGGGGATGCAGTGTGGCTTCAGGGTGATTTGGAAAAGTTGAGTGAGTGGGCAAATGCATGTCAGATGCAGTATAATATGGATAAATGTGAGGTTATCCACTTCGGCAGCAAAAACAGGAAGGCAGATTATTATCTGAATGGCTATAAACTGAGAGTGGGGAATATGGAACAAGAGCTGGGTGTTCCCGTACACCAGTCGTTGAAGGGTAGCATTTAGGTGCAACAGGCTGTAAAAAAGGCAACTGGTATGTTGGCCTTCATAGCGAGAGGATTCGAGTACAGAAGCAGGGATGCATTACGACAATTGTACAGGGCCTCGGTGAACAAAGAACAAAGAACAAAGAAAATTACAGCACAGGAACAGGCCCTTCGGCCCTCCAAGCCTGCGCCGATCCAGATCCTCTACCTAAACATGTCGCCTATTTTCTAAGGGTCTGTATCTCTTTGCTTCCTGCCCATTCATGTATCTGTCTAGATACATCTTAAAAGACGCTATCGTGCCCGCGTCTGCCACCTCCGCTGGCAACGCATTCCAGGCACCCACAACCCTCTGCATAAAGAACTTTCCACGCATATCCCCCCTAAATTTTTCCCCTCTCACTTTGAACTCGTGACCCCGAGTAATTGAATCCCCCACTCTTTGAAAAAACTTCTTGCTATTCACCCTGTCTATACCTCTCATGATTTTGCACACATCAATCAGGTCCCCCCTCAAGCTCCGTCTTTCTAATGAAAATTATCTTAATCTACTCAACCCCTCTTCATCGCTAGCGCCCTCCATACCAGGCAACATCCTGGTGAACCTCCTCTGCACCCTCTCCAAAGCATCTACATCCTTTAGGTAATGTGGCGACCAGAACTGCACACATTATTCCAAATGTGGCCGAACCAAAGTCCTATACAACTGTAACATGACCTGCCAACTCTTGTACTCAGTACCCCGTCCAATGAAGGAAAGCATGCCGTATGCCTTCTTGACCACTCTATTGACCTGCGTTGCCACCTTCAGGGAACAATGGACCTGAACACCCAAATCTCTCTGTACATCAATTTTCCCCAGGACTTTTCCATTTACTGTATAGTTCACTCTTGAATTGGATCTTCCAAAATGCATCACCTCGCATTTGCCCTGATTGAACTCCACCTGCCATTTCTCTGCCCAACTCTCCAATCTATCTATATTCTGCCGTATTCTCTGACAGACCCCTTCACTATCTGCTACTCCACCAATCTTAGAGTCGTCTGAAAACTTGCTAATCAGACCACCTATACTTTCCTCCAAATCATTTATGTACATCACAAACAACAGTGGTCCCAGCACGGATCCCTGTGGAAAACCAATCGTCACACGTCTCCATTTTGAGAAACTCCCTTCCACTGCTACTCTCTGTCTCCTGTTGCCCAGCCAGTTCTTTATCCATCTAGCTAGTACACCTTGGACCCCATGCGCCTCATCAACCCTTCCCTCATCAATCAACTTTATCAGTTCCTCAAAGAATTCTATTAAGTTGGTAAGACATGACCTTCCCTGCACAAATCCATGTTGCCTATCACTGATAAGCCCATTTTCTTCCAAATGGGAATAGATCCTGTCCCTCAGTATCTTCTCCAGCAGCTTCCCTACCACTGACGTCAGGCTCACCGGTCTATGATTACCTGGATTATCCCTGCTACCCTTCTTAAACAAGGGGACAACATTAGCAATTCTCCAGTCCTCTGGGACCTCACCCGTGTTTGAGGATGCTGCAAAGATATCTGTTAAGGCCCCAACTATTTCCTTTCTTGCTTCCCTCAGTAACATGGGGTAGATCCCATTCGGACCTGGGGACTTGTCCACCTTAATGCCTTTTAGAATACCCAACACTTCAGCCCTCCTTCTGCCGACTTCACCTAGAGTAATCAAACATCTGCCCCTAACCTCACCATCCGTCATGTCCCTCTCCTCGGTGAATACCGATGCAAAGTACTCATTTAGAATCTCACCCATTTTCTCTGACTCCACGCATAACTTTCCTCCTTTGTATTTGAGTAGCCCAATCCTTTCTCTAGTTACCCTCTTGCTCCTTATATATGAATAAAAGGCTTTGGGATTTTCCTTAACCCCGTTTGCTAAAGATATTTCATGACCCATTTAAGCCCTCTTAATTCCTCGTTTCAGATTAGTCCTCCATTCCCGATATTCTTTCAAAGCTTCGTCTTTCTTCAGCCTCCTAGACCTTATGTATGCTTCCTTTTTCCTCTTAGCTGATCTCACAATTTCACCTGTCATCAATGGTTCCCTAATCTTGCCATTTCTATCCCTCATTTTCACAGGAACATGTCTCTCCTGCACGCTAATCAGCCTCTCTTTAAAAGCCTCCCACATATCACATGTGGATTTACCTTCAAACAGCTGCTCCCAATCTACATTCCCCAGCTCCTGCCGAATTTTGGTATAGTTTGCCTTCCCCCAATTTAGCACTCTTCCTTTAGGACCACTCTCGTCTTTGTCCATGAGTATTCAAGGTGAGGCCATATCTGGAATATTGTGTGAAATTTTGTTCTCCTTCTCTGAGGAAGGATGTTCTTGCTATAGAGGGAGTGCAGCGAAGGTTTACCAGACTGATCCCTGGGATGGTGGGACTGAGGTATGAGAAGAGATTGAGGATTAGGATTTAACAAGAGTTCAGAAGAGTGAGGGGGAATCTCATTGAAACCTATAAAATTTTGAAAGGAATTGACAGGGTAGATGCAGGACTGATTCTCCCGATGGTGGGGGAGTCCAGAACCAGGGGTCATAGACTAAGGATAAGGGTTTAACCTTTCAGGACTGAGATGACGAGTAATTTCATCACCCTGAGAATGGTGAGCCAGTGGAATTCGCTGCCACAGAAAGCGGTTGAGGCCAAGACATTGTATATTTTCAAAAATGAGTCAGATATACTTTTGGGTTAAAACGGATCAAAGGATATGGAGGGGGGAGCGGGGGAGCGGGAACAGGTTGCTGAGTTGGATGATCAGCCATGATCTTAATGAATGGCGGAGCAGGCTTGAAGAGCCGAATTGCCTGTTCCTGCTCCTATTTTCTATGTTTCTAAGGTAGGAGCCCATGGGATCCAGCTCAATTTGGCAAATTGGATCCAAAATTGGCTTACTAGCATGAGGCAGAGTGTGATGGTCGAGGGTTGTTTTTGTGATTGGAAGCCTGTGACCAGTGGTGTACCACAGGGATCGGTGCTGGGACCATTGCTGTTTGTAGTGTACATCTATAATTTACACGTGAATGTAGAAGGTATGATCAGTAAGTTCACAGATGACACAAAAATTGGTGGTGTCATAGATAGTGACGATATAGATGGGCTGGTAAGATGGGCAGAGCAGCGACAAATGGAATTTAATCCTGAGAAATGTGACGTGATGCATTTTAGGAGGACTACCAAAGCAAGGGAATATACAATGGATGGTCGCACGCTGAGAAGTACAGAATGTCAGAGGGATATTTGTGGACTTGTCCATAGATCGCCGAAGGCAGCAGCACAAGTGGTTTGGAAGGCATATCAGATGCTTGCCTTTATTAGCTGAGGCATCGAATATAAGAGTGGGGAAGTTATGATGGAGCTGTACAAAACGCAAGTAAGGCCACAGCTGGAGTACTGTGTATAGTTCTGGGCACCACGCGATAAGAAGGATGTGATTGCACTGGAGAGGGTGCAAAGGAGATTCACCAGGATGTTGCATGGGCTGGAGTATTTCTGCTATGAAGAGAGACTGGATAAACTCGTGTTGTTTTCCTTAGAGAAGGCTGAGGGAGGGGGGGGGGGCATGATTGAGGTACACAAAATTATGAGGGACATTGATAGGGTAGATAGGAAGAAACGTATTCCCCATAGCGGCGGTGTCAGTAACCCAGAGAGGTGATTTAAAGTAAGGGGCACGAGGTTTAGAGGGGATTTGAGGAAAAGGAAATCACCCAGAGGGTGGTTGGAATCAGGAATACACTGTCGGAAGGGGTGGTAGATGCAGGAACACTCACAACATTGAAGATGTATTTAGATGAGCACATAAAACGCCATAGCATACAAGGTTATGGGCCAAGTTCTGGAAAATGGGATTTGAATGGATAGGCTTGATAACCGACACAGACACAGTGGGCCAAAGGGACTGTTTCTGTGCTGTTTAACTCGGTGACTCTGACACTTCCAATTTCTCGTTTGTCATTGGGTTACGATCTCTAGAACCTCCACATTTCTGTTACAGCCATTTGAGACTTATATCCACCGAAATTTACAAGAGTCAGAGGCGAATTGATTGAAACAGATATGATGCTGAGGGGTCTTGACAGGGTGGATGTGTAAAGAATGTTTCCCGTTCTGGGAGTATCTAGAATTAAAGGTCACTATTTAAAATTAATGGGTCGCCCATTTAAAATAGAGTTGAGGAGAATATTTTATCTCTGAGGAGCCGTGAGTCTTTGGAAATCTCTTCCTCAAAAGGCAGTGAAAGCAGAGTCTTTAAATATTTGTCAGGCAGAGGTAGATAGATTCTTGATAAGCAAGGGGTTGAAAGGTTATAAGGGGTAGTTGGGAATGTGGAGTCGAGGTTGCAATCAGATTAGTCATGAACTTATTGAATATCTGAGTGTCCTACTCCTGCTCCTAATTCGTATGTTCATATATTCGTATACTCTGGCATCAGAAGGTACTGTCTTCGAATGTGGACATTTTTGTTGTCTAGCAGTGAAAACCACAATAAAATCTGCATTGAAACTTTAAATTTTTATTCTCAGGATCAATTATTTTTACCACTACTAATTTCTCGTTTGTCATTGCGTTACAATCCCTGGAACCTCCACATTTCTGATGTAGCCAGGTGAGGAGTGGTGACAGGCTCTCTTCTTGTCCTATCTTTTATTTGATCACAACTAGGTTTATTCCATTTTAGCAGTGGACATGCTGACCACCTCAGTGCGTTTTTTACCTTTTACCATTATTGTGATCGTGAAAGAACCAATCAGACAGGTTTTCTCGTGTTGAAACAAGAGGTGAGTTTATTATACTTAACAATCTAAACTGGATCTGAATAAATTCGTAAAAATATACGCTCCACATTCACGCACCCATTCGCACGAAAATCTCACACAAATAAATTACAGAGTGAGAAATAAATTTGTTTTGGATAGAGTCCAGAATAAATAAATAAAAGTTCTGTGAGGTTGGATCATTCTGTGGTCTGTATTTTTCCCACCCTTAGTTATGAGTTTCATATCATCTGCAAGAGTTGAAATTGTTTTATTTTTACATAAACGTCTCTTTCCTTTATATATCTATTGATTTGTCAGGAGCTGCACTGTTTCCAAAATGCGACCTCTGAGAAACAGCCCTTTATACACCCCCTCCCCCAGTCTGAACAGTGTCTGTTCACCACATCTCTCTGCTTTCTGTCCCTGAGTCAGTGTCATATCCACTGTCACATTAATCCATATGTTCCACTTTTCATAACAAGTGTATGAAATGTCATTTGATCACAAGCCTTTTGAAAGTTCACATACATAACACGAAATACGCTATCCTCATCAACACTCACAGTTAAGTCATCAATGAACTTGATCAAGATGATCAGACGCGATTTTGCATTAACCTATGGTGCTGGTTGTCATTTATTATCCCATGTTATCCAAGAAAGATATATTTTTGTACTCGGTTACGGCCTCTGGAAATTTCCAACCATCGACTTTAGAGGGACTGGTCAGAGGTTACTGGGTTGATCTAATGTCTCCTTTTGTAAACAGGGTGTAACATTTACAACACTCCAGTCCTTTGATAACACTTTCATATACAAGGAGGATTGGAAGCTTCTGGCCATTGTCTCTGATCTTTCTACCATTCCTTCCCTCAACAACCCTCATATATCCCATGTAGACCGGGTCCAATTTATTGTGGTATTAAAACGCATTGTTTTGTGAAGGGGAGGTCGTGTCTTACTAATTTGATTGAGTTTTTTGAGGAAGTGATGAAGATGATTGATGAGGGAAGGGTGGTCGATGTTGTCTATATGGACTTTAGTAAAGCCTTTGACAAGGTCCCGCATGGCAGACTGGTGCAAAAGCTGAAGTCACATGGGATCAGAGGTGAGCTGGCAAGATGGATACAGAAGTGGCTTGGTCACAGAAGACAGAGAGTATCAGTGGATGGGTGTTTTTCTGAATGGAGGGCTGTGACTAGTGGTGCTCCGCAGGGATCAGTGCTGGGACCTTTGCTGTTTGTAGTATATATATATAAATGATTTGGAGGAAAATGTAGCTGGTCTGATTAGTCAGTTTGCGGACGACACGAAGGTTGGTGGAGTTGCGGATAATGATAAGGATTGTCAGAGGATACAGCAGGATATAGATCAGTTGGAGACTTGGGCAGAGAAATGATACATGGAATTCAATGCAGACAAAGGTGAGTTAATGCATTTTGGAAGGTCTAATGCAGGTGGGAGGTAGACAGCAAATGACAGAACCCTTAGGAGTATTGACAGGCAGAGAGATCTGGGCGTACAGGTCCACATGTCACTGAAAGTGGCAACGCAGGTGGATAAGGAAAGTCAAACAGGCATACGGCATGCTTGCCTGCATCGGTCGGGGCATAGAGTATAAAAATTGGCAAGTCATGTTGTGGCTGCACAGAACCTTAGTTAGGCTACACTTATAATATTGTGTGCAATTCTGGTCGCCACACTATCAGAAGGACGTGGAGGCCTTGGAGAGGGTACAGAGGAGGTTTACCAGGATGTTGCCTGGTGTGGAGGGCATGAGCTATGAGGAGAGGTTGGAAAAACTCGGATTGTTTTCACTGGAACGACAGAGGTGGAGGGGCAACATGATAGAGGTTTACAAAGTTATGAGTGGCATGGACAGAGTGGATAGTCAGAAGTTTTCCCCGGGGTGGAAGAGTCAGTTACTAGTGGACATAGGTTTAAGTTGCGAGGGGCAAAGTTTAGAGGGGATGTGCGAGGCAAGTGTTTTACACAGAGGGTGGTGAGTGCCTGGAACGTGCTGCCAGGGGAGGCAGTGGAAGCAGATACGATAGCGACGTATAAGAGACACCTTGACAAATACATGAATAGGAAGTAAATAGAGGGATATGGGCCCCGGAAGTGCAGAAGGTGTTAGTTTAGGCAGGCATCAAGATCGGCGCTGGCTTGGCGGGCCGAATGGCCTGTTCCTGTGCTGTACTGATCTTTGTTCTTTGTTCTTGTTCTTTCTCTTTGCAGCTTTGTCTGTACATGTCCACTGACCACCTGTATTAGTCACTTTCAGCTGAACATGCATTCCGCAGTACGAGGAACCCCCTCTAGTGTTATTTAAAAGGACCAGGCATCCAACTTACAGATGAGGATCTTTTGACTTACTTCTGCGATTATAAAGTTAGTGGAGGTGCTGTGGATGTTTTTCTGGAGGTTGTGTTGTGAGATGCTGCAGACATTTAGGAAGGAAAGAGGATTTGGTGGTCCAACTCTGAACGAGGTATGGGGACTGTAGTTACAATGTCACTGGGTCTCGAACGTGACCAACAAATGGAGCAGAGGTTGCAGAGAGGGGATGCTCTGTAAAGTGGGAAGAGGAGGGGCCTCTGCCCTAACCACCCCGGGTTTTCCAAGAACACTGTTTCCACCTATATCTAACCCAGGAGCAGTGTGAGAGGTGTCTATGATTCAATAAGGAGGTGGTCACAGAGCAGTGTCATCTCCTGTAACATGACCTAAAGCCTCACACCAGGGTGAGGACGGAGCTGTCAGCGACGGTTAAGTTCACTGTTTCATTGAACTTCTATGGATCTGGATCTTTCCAGGCAGGAGCGGGTGACGTCTCCATTATCTCTCTTTAGGTTGCCCATTGATGTATCTATTGTGTGACAGAGGCCGGGTGAGGTGAATTATACTGTCTGCTCCCTCAGCAGGGAGAAGTAGGATGAGAGATCCCGTGGCTTTGTCAGGATAGCGGGATTCCTGATGGTGTCGGTGGCTCTGCGGTGCCCGCATATCAACGGGGAGAGGTACAGGAACTGGAAGAACTCTCACTCCATTAATGTACAGTTGGTGTGTGAGCATGCCCAGTACATCATGTTGGTGAATGTCCACTATCCTGGCAGTAGCCACCATACCTCTATTCTGAAGCAGTCAGCCTTTCCCAACGTCTTCATGCCTTCAGGGAGAATCAGAATGTGCCTACTGGGAGACAATTAATACACCCCACCCCCATACATGGCTCAAGATTCCACACCCCAAACCCCACCTTCCACTGCCAGCCAGCAAGAACATGGTGGAACAGATCCACGGTGTGATGAAGCAATGTTTCCGATGTTTGAAACTCTCAGACAGAGCCGTCCAGTACACAGTGTAGCAGGTGTCCAAGTTCATGGTGTTCTGCTGCACCCTTCATATCATCACCATCATGAGCACACGGGCATTGGGACCAGGAATCCGGAAGTTACCTCAGTAAGCAGAGGAGGAGGAGGCAGGGAGGATATTTCCTGGATGCCTTCCAGCCAGTCTTGCCTAGTGCTTCGATACATTGCTACCCCAGTGCCTGCAGCATTTGTTATTCATTCATGTGATGTGGGCGTCGCTGCCTAGACCAGTATTTGTTGCCCATTCCTAGTTACCCTTGAGAAGGTGGTGGTGAGCTGCCTTCTGAACCGCTGCAGTCCATGTGGGGTAGGTATACCCACAGTGCTGTTCGGAAGGGAGTTCCAGGAATTTGACCCAGCGACAGTGAAGGAACGGCGATATAGTTCCAAGTCAGGATGGTGTGTGACTTGAAGGGGAACGTGCAGCTGGTGGTGTTCCCATGCATTTGCTGCACTTGTCCTTCCAGGTGGTAGAGGTCGCGGATTTGGAAGGTGCTGTCTAAGGAGGCTTCATGAGTTGTTGCTGGACATAGTGTAGGTTGTACACACTGATGTCACTCTGACTGGTGCTGGAGTCACGGAGTCATTTATGGTACAGATTGAGACCATGTTGTCTCTCTGCAGAGTAATCCAGTCAGGCCCATTCCCCCATTCAATCCCCGTGTTTCAGCAAGTTTCTTTCCTTCAACTGTCCATCCGGTTTTTTCTGGAAATCATTGTTCGTCTCCACATCCACCACCATTGTGGATAGTGTGTTCCAGATCATTACCACTCGCTATGTGTAAAACAAAAAAGTTCTTCCTCATATTCTCCCTGAATTTCTTGCCAGAACGTTCAATCTATGTCCCTAGTCATTGTACTATTAGTTAATAGAGACAGTTTTCCTTGTCTAACTTATCTAAGCCTGTCATAATCTCATACACCTCGATAAAATCTCCAATCTCTTTTGTTCGAAGGCAAACAAAGGCACATTTTCTAAACTAACTTTGTATCTAACCTCCGCTCCCCCTCTCAAGGACACTCACACCCTTCCCCACGTGTGGTGACCAGAACTGGACAGTATATTCCAGTTGGAGCCTAACCATTGTTCTGTAAATGTTCAGCATACGTCCCTGCTTTTGTCCTCAATGCCTCTGTTTTTAACCCAAATCCCATATACTTTGCTGACCATTCTCAATATGTCCTGTTACCTTCACAGATCAATCCACCGGCAGGTTTATCTGCTCATGCACACTCTTTAGAACTGTACTGTTAGACTATGTAACCTCCCTCTATTCCTGCTGCCAAAATGCATCACCTCACACTCCTCTCTTTTAAATTCCATCTGCCAGTTGTCTGCCCATTCTGCTTGCCTGTCTGTGTCCTGTTGCAGGTGCTTCATATCATCCTGATTCTTTGCCCTCCTCCAAATTTTGTGTCATCGGAAATTTTGAGACTCCAGTCATGGAACCATGGCCGTCCTGCTTTCCATCCCACCACAATTCCTCACCCCAAACCTTATGATCTTTTTTTTTAATTCTTCCATGAATTTGTGTGTCACTGTCAAGAATAGCATTTGCTGCCCATCCCGATTTGCCTTTGAACTGAGTGGCTTACTGGGCCATTTCAGAGGGCAGTTAAAAGTCAACCACATTGCTGTGGGTCCGGAGTCACATGTCGGCCAGACCAGGTAAGGACAGCAGATTTCTTTCCCTAAAGGACATTCGTGAAGCAGATGGTTTCATACTTTCCAATGATCACCCAAAACTACCAGCTTCCCAGTCACAGCAGCTCCAGGAGACAGAGAGAGAGCAGCAGCACAGCACTGATGGTGAATCCCCATCATGTGGTCTGATACTCACAGTCACCAGCTCAAATATTTACACTGCGTGTACCTTCGAGGCTGGTGTAGAGCCGGAATCTGCACGTGGCGAGTCACAGTCTCATAGGATTGTTACAGCACAGTAGGAGTCCATTCGCCCCTTTATGTCCATGTTGGATCTCTGTGAAAGTCACGCAGCTCCTCCCACTGCCCCTGCCTCTTCCCAAAGACCTGCATTTTTTTTTATCTTCAGATAATTATCCAATTACCTTTTGAAAATTACGTTTGAATTTGCCTCCACCGCACTCTCAGGCAGTTCATTCCAGATTCTAACCACTCACTGTGTTTATCCTCATGTCACCTTTAGTTCTTCAACCAATCACCTTAAATCTGTGTCATCTGATCTTGATCCATCCGCCAATGGCAACAGTTTCTCCCTATCCACCCATTCCAGATCCCTTATAACTTTGAACACTTCTGTCAAATGTCCTCTTCACTTTTTCTTCAAGCAGAACAGCCCCAGCATCCCCAATCTATCCATAGAACAGAATTCCTCATTCCTGAATCTATTCCCATAAATCTTTGCTGCGCTCTCTCTAATGCCTTCACAACCTTCCTGAACTGTGATGCCCAGGACTGGACACAATATTCCAGTTGAGACTGAGGCAGTGTTTTATAAAGTTTCATCAAAGCTTCCTTGCTATTGTACTCTCTCTCTCTATTTATTAAACCCAGGATTATGAATGCCTTACTGACTGCTTTCTCAACCTGCCTGCCACCTCCAACAATAGGATCATATATAGCCCCCAGGTCTCTCTGCTCCTGCATACCCTTTAGAATTCTATCCTTTATCTTCTATTGCTTCTTCGCGGTCTTGCAGCCAAAATGAATCACTTCACATGTATCCTCATTAAATTTCATTTGCCACGTGTCCTCCCATTCCACCTGCCTATCTCTGTCCTCTTGAAGTCCATCACTATCCTCCTCTTTGTTCACAATAATGCCATGTTTTCTGTCGGCTGCAAATTTTGAAATTGTGCCCTGTAGACCAAAGTACAGGTCATTAATATAGATCAAGAAAAACAGTGCCCCTATCACCGACCCCTGGGGAACCCCACTATAAACCTTCCTCCAATCTGAGAAATAACTGTTCATCACTACTCTCTGGTTCCTGTTACTCAGGCTGTTAATCTCACTTAGATCAGTTAGACAAGGAAAGAATGTTCCGATTAACAAATGATACAAAGACTAGGGGATACAAATTGAAGGTTTTGGTCTGAAGATGAAGGGGGAATATGAGGAAAAACCTTCTGACACAGTTGGTATTAATCACCTGGATCTCGCTGCCCACAAGGGTGGTGGATGAGGAGACAAAAAAAATGACTTCAAGAGGAAATTGGTTGGCCATCTGAGTGAAATAGACTTGCAGAGATACGGGGATCATGCGGGGGGTGCGGGGGTGGGGGGGAGTGCGGCACCCACTGGACAGTTCCGTGGAGCCTGAGCATGGACACGATGAGCCGAATGGCCTCCTTCTGTGCTCAAAATAACTCAATGACTTTATGACACTATCAATGTCGACAACTTGTAGGTCATCCCAGACAGCAGGATGAGGGGAGGTGGGAGTTAAGAAGGGACATAAGGCATGAACATAGCATCATGCTGAATGCTGTCGGTGATGCCGGAGGCTACGGGCTCTGTCACAGCCGGTCCCATGATATGGAGAACCTTCTCCTCCCTCAGGCTCAGGTGATGAATGAATGTCTGGCAGCCATCGGTTCACTGCTGCTCCCTGTGATTATGGGTCACCTTGTCCTGTAAGAGAGAGAGCAGAATGTCAGTGATTGTGTTGCTCTGTGTTTGGGTGATGTGCCTACCATAGCTGAATAGCTGGAGGTATGTGGAGGCAGTGAGAGGTGGGTGCGAGGCTGGTATCAGTGGAAGGTGTGTGATGGTGAGCGGGTGTACGTGAATGTTGAGTGTGAGTACTGAGTTTAGGGACTGCTGATGGGTGAGTGATGGGGGTGTGGTACATTGAGCAGTATGAGAAGTTGGTGGTGTTGTGGGTAGGAGATGTCATGTGGTGATGAATTCAGTGACATTGACCACCCTTGTGAGCTCATTAAACTTCTTCTGGCTCTGCTGCCAGGTCCTCGGGGCCAGAACTCTTGCATTGACCTCCCTGGCCAACTGCTCCCATTCACTGAGGAGGGCGTTGCTTGAGGGTCTGCACCCCACCCCACAGAAACATGGGCTCTCTTCTCCTGTCACCCGTCATGACTAAGGCATCTAGCACCTCATCCATGAACCGCAGAGACCTCTCTCTGTCCTATTGTTCCATTTACCTTGTCTCCAATTGCAGCATTCACAGTCAGCAACAGCAGCCTCCTGTGAATCTCTGCAGCTTCTCTTTAAGAGGGACAGACTGCCTTTAAGAGCTGAATCCTGCCTGAAACACATGCCAGCCTCACATTCAGTTAGGTTCCTGTTAAATGTGCAGACAGTGAGCAGGGTAGTTCACCCTGGGGGTCACGTAGAATTCATGGCAATGAGGAGGCAGCATGAAGTTTGTGTGTCACCTGCCTCAACAGGAACGGGCATGGAAAGATCACGAATCACAATCCCTACGCCCTGAAAACGGGTGCAAAGTTTTCTTTCACTCTGTCTCTATTTCCCTTTCCCCTTTTCACCAACCCTCTCACTCTCTCTCTCCCTTTCTCTTCATTATCTGTCTCTTACTCTCAGAATCAGAGATTATGTAGCACAGAAGGAGGTTATTCGCCCCATTGTGTCAGTGCTGTCTCTGTGAGAGAGGTGTTTAATTAGTTCCTATCCCATCCTCTTTCCACAGACTCCCATTTATTTTTTCTTTTCGTGTATTTGTTAAATTTCTTTCTGAAAATATTATTGAATCTGCTTCCACCATGTTTTTAGGCAGTGAATTCCAGATCCCAACAAGTTGCTGTGTAAGAAAATTCTCCTCATTTCACCTCTGCTTCTTTGTCAATTACCTTCAATCTGTGTCTTCTTAACACTGAACTTTCTGACACTGGAAACAGTTTCACATTAAATACTCTATCAAAACCCCTCATGATTTTGAATTCTATATTAAATCTCCTCTTGCTCTTCACTGCTCTAAAGAGAACAATCCCAGCTTTTCCAATCTCTCCACATAACTGAATTCCCAGAACCCTGGTACCATTCCAGGAAATCACCTCTGTATCTTCACTAAGTCCTTGACATCCTTATCAAAGTATGGTGCTCAGGATTAGACACAATTCTCCAGTTGGGACCTAACCAATGATGTATAAAGATCAGCATTTCCTCCTGAATTTTATTACTCTGTATCTCTCTCTCTAACACCGAGGACACTACATGTTACCTTCAAAGATCTGTGTGTGTGTCCACCCCCAGTCTCTCTAATCCTCCACCCACTTTATAATGGTACCATTTAGTTTATATTGTTTCTCCTCATACTTCCTACCCAAATGTCTCACTTCACACTTCACTGTGTTAAGTTATATCTGCCATGTTCCTGTCCATTTCACCAGTCAGTTTCTGTCTTCCTGAAGTCTGTTACTATCCTTCTCACTGTTTATTAACATTTCTGCGCTTATGTCCATCTGAAAACGTTGACATTATCCCCCCTGTACACAACCCAACGGCATTAACATACAGCAACAGAGATCCCAACAGTGACCCTGGGGGAACCCCACTGTGTACTTCCCTCCAGACTGAACAATAACCATTCTCCACTACTCTATGCTTTCTGTCACTGAGATAATTTCCTGCATGCTGGCATTGATTTTTTTAAAAAGCTGCATTTATATAGTGCCTTTCATGGCCATCAGACGTTACAAAGCATCTGACACACAATCAGAACTTTTTAAATCGTAGTCACTCTTGTAATGTGGGAAACAGGCAGACAACTTCTGCACTGTAAGATCCCACAAGTAGCAATGTGATGATGATCAGATCTGTTTTTGTGATGTTGATTGAATGGTAAATCTTGACCAGGGCACTGGGGATGATTCCCCTCTGCTTCTTCGAAATAATCCAATGGGATCTTTAACTTCCACCTGAGAGTGCTTTTGCTTTTATTTTAGTGCAGGTGGGGCGTTGGCTTAACTTTTTGTTCAAAGGACGGCACCTCTGACAGTGCAACACTTCCTCAGTGCTGCACTGCAGTGTCAGCCTTGATCCTTGTGATC